>NW_014577860.1:29125-35610 GCF_000485595.1 Priapulus caudatus
CTCTCTCTCTCTCTCTCTCTCTCTCTCTCTCTCTCTCTCTCTCTCTCTCTCTCTCTCTACTCTCTCTCTCTCTCTCTCTCTCTCTCTCTCTCTCTGAGAGAGAGAGAGAGAGAGAGAGAGAGAGAGACACTCTCTCTCTCCTCTCTCCTGCTCTCTCCTTTCTTTTTCTCGATTTTCGCCGCCCAACTATTGTCCCCACCACTGTAATCATTTATTCGTGCAAGAAGCATGTTCTCAACTCACCCGATGATCACACGGGAAGCGAATCGAGAGGAAACTCGTCTCGTCATTTCACTCGCACGATAATCCTTTCAAAGCGATCTGTCTATTTTACGGCAGATGGGTGTTCGAGGTGAGAACGCGAATCCGAAACGAACGGAAACGAGATTCAATTATACGCGCAGACCAACGTCGCAAACAGACGCTAGGGAGATGCTCACATCCTCTCTCTCTCTCTCTCTCTTTTTCTCTGATTCTCTCTCTCTCTCTCTCTCTTTCTCTCTCCCTCTCCCACCATCCCTCCCCCTTCCTCTCTCTTTCTCTCATTTTCTCTCCCTCCTTCCCTTCCCCTCCCTTTCTTTTATACACATGTGCTGCTCTCTGGTTAATTATTGTATTGAAAGCGTCGCACGAGGTCTGCTCATCTCACGAGGTCTTTTCTCATTATACCTTTCTGCCTCCCCTGCTCCTCCTCTTCATCCTCCCCGTCCTCCTCATGTTGTCCCGCCTCATGCTCCATGCTACTGCTACTGCCCCGATCCTGTCCTGCTCTGGCCCTTTAATCCTGCTTCATGCTCCTGTCGTTGCCCCTACTGATGGCCATCATTCTTCTTTTCGCCTCCTTCTCCTGCTCCCCTCCTTCTCCTCGGGCTTATCCCGCCTTCCTTCTTGCTCGAAGCTTGGCCCATGTTTGGTATTAATAATATTGTTGACCAGTTGCTAGTTGCGATTGTTGTTATTGTGATATCGTGCGACGCCCTCGCTGGTAGCCCCAGCGCGCACCCTGAGTTGGCGCAAGAAGCGAGAAACCGCTGACATGTATCACTCAACGCGCCGCAGGTGAGCGCCAGGTGGCTCCTAGAGACCGAGGTGGAAGGGGAGAGATGGACTCACTCACAACCTCCGATGTGTCTGCGCACACTCACTGCCCATGTCAGCACTCGAATACTAGCTACTGTACGCGCACTATGAAAGTCTGCATGATATCACACATCCCGAACACTCTACAGTAATGCACATGCACGGTTAATATCGGACACATTCTAAACACAGCTGCTCTCCCACAAACCTCCGGCGTGTCTTCCCCTTTTCGCGCCCTTTCTGTCTATTGTTTCCACTTCCTGGAACTGTTATCGCGGAGGGTACACAAAAATGGTTCATTGCGGGACACCCCCCCCCCTAGTGCCATCTCTCGTGAAATAAAACTGTAACACCAACTACAGAAACGCACGATACTAAAAGCGAATCTGCTACACTCCGCCCAACTTAAAATTGAAAAGCCCCTGCTCAATTTATACTACCAAATAAAAATAAAACATAGCAGATGACACATGCTATACTAACCACGGCAAACAACCGCACGTTGTAAACACACACTCCGCTAAGAACAAGGGGCAACCGCCCAGCGGTAAACATTACAAAAGAATGCGTCAACTACAAAATAAACTAATCGCGGCACGGGGCGCTTAGTGGGCCCCGGCACTATGCGAAGTTCCTCCCACACTGTGACGTGGCCTCCTCCATGTCCACGGGTCGGTAGAACGTTTGGCGTCGACGGCGATCCTGTAGGTTCCCTGGCCCCCGGGAACTCGCTGTGTTACTGTCTCAGTCTCACCACGTGTTACTGTCTCAGTCTCACCACGTGCTATGTTCTCGGTCTCACCACGTGTTACTGTCTCAGTCTCACCACGTGTTACTGTCTCAGTCTCACCACGTATTATGAGTGTTCCACAAAGAGGGAAGAGTTCCATGACCTCTACAAGATAAGAGAGAAGAGGAGAGTTCCATGAAGAGTTCTACGACGACAGGTTGGCTTCGCTCTTTTCAGTGTTCGTCTTCTGCCACCCACCATCTATTTAGTCTGTCGAGCGGCAATCACGTCGCCGGCGCTCGGGCGACAACACGCAACCCGCTCCTCGGCGGGTCTACACGGGCAAGGCGATATCTGCCCGCACAGGCAGTAGGCGTGACCCTACCACCCGCGTCGTTACTCCAGATCGACACGTGCCATCCCCGTCCGCTCCGCTAACACATCCGGCAGTGTTGGAAAGGAGGAGTCGTAACCCCGCGAGCGTGATCAGCACCTGCAGGAGACTCTCGAGGCGTCGTACGCTTCGTCACTTCCTCCTCTCCACAGACTCGTGCAGTGTTATCTCACCATGGGGGCCTACCCCAGTTTGAGCGATCCTAATGCCACCGTAGAGGTCTCTTCTTCTTCCCTCCCGCTGCCACTCATCTTTCTCAGCATCCCCGTTATCTCTGCTTCAGCATCCCCGTCATCTCCGGCTGTGCTGTGGGTGAAGGAGGTAGATCCGCTGAGATTTCTGCGACGCACTGTTCCAACGTTATGTCGTCGGCGCGGACCAGTCCTTGGTCAGCGGGCATCTCGCTTACCTCCTCAGCAGGTTCCTGCCTATCCTCCACTACGTCCTCACGTGGCTCAGCCACCTCGTACTCTCCGCCTCAGCATCTCCGTTCTTTCTGCCTCAGTATCCCCGTCATCTCCGGCTATGCTGTGGGTGGAGGAGGTAGAACCGCTGGGATTTCCGCGACGCACTGTTCCGACACTATGTCTTCGGCGCGGACCATTCCTTGGTCGGCGGGCATCTCGCTTATCTCCTCAACGGATTCCTGCCTATCCTCCACTACGCCCTCACGTGGCTCGTCGCACCAACTCCAACCTCTCCGCCTCGGCGAGTCTCGCTACAGCGCTCTCTAGTGCCGCCTCCTTCTCAGCGACAGAGAGATTCTTCTCCTTCAGGCAGCTCTCCAGCGTGCTCACTGCGGCTTCCTTCTCGCTCAGCTCCTTCTGCAGGCCGAACAGCAAGGCTTCCTTCACGCTCAGCTCCTTCTGCAGGCCAGACAGCGAGGCTTCCTTCTCGTTCAGCTCCTTCTGCAGGCCAGACAGCGAGGCTTCCTTCTCGTTCAGCTCCTTCTGCAGGCCGGACAGCAAAGCTTCCTTTTCACTCAGCTCCTTCTGCAGGCAGGACAGCGAGGCTTCGCTCTCAATCGCAGCACCATCCCGAAGCTGGTTATGGAAGCCTCCCTTCCCAAGTAGCTCGCTACTTAGGCTTGGACACAGTAGCTTCCTTTTTTCGTGGAAGTCTTCCTTTCCCACTAGCAACTTCCTCTAGAAGACAGTGCTCCCTCGAGAACCTCTTGCATGTCGTGCAGCGTCGGCATCCGACGGTCGCCGCCACCGGTGTGGCCCAACCTCATCAGCCAATCGTCTGCACTTTGAACAGGAATGATCGCTCTCATAATACAGGCGTGAGGTAGCGAGGTGGTGAGCGTGAACTTTCTTCTGGCATGACCAAAACTGCCTTCGCGTCACGCATGCCTGTCACCACCTTACGCTTCTTGCCTTTCTTCTTTGCCCTCTGAAACTTCGCCAGCAGCCCACGACCGGCTGCCAACTTTCGTTTTCGCTCCTCGTCTTCCATCTCTAACACTGTCCTCTGAAATTTCGCCAGCAGCTCACGACCGGCTGCCAACTTTCGTTTTCACTCCTCGTGGTCCATCTCTAACACGCCATATCTTCTTCTCTCCTCCTTCCACTACTGCGCACAAATGGTGTCTGTTTGGTCCCATCCAACGCCCTGCATCTCCAACTTGGCCCCGACTGTCTGGCGTGTCGTTCGTCGTCTCGCCATCACGTCGCAATCCTGGTTTACGGCTCCAGTGTAACGGATTTGCTATCTCTTTACCTAACCGACTACTACCATTGGCCGTGGTATAGGTCCAGTTGCCGTTGTCGCCGCGCACCCTGACAGGACCGTTACTCCCCGTCCTTTAGGATTCGATCACAAGGATCGTGACGAGGACGCTAGTACGAGTACGTACGTATGTACTAAGTGTTACGAGAGCCCAAACCCTCTCATAACTTGAGATTAAGATGAAAATAGCACAGTTACACATAGAATTGTAATTATAGTGATATTATATTATATATGAATGAGTAAAATGTGTGTTTTTCATAGAAAATACATCAGAAAACTTACTTATTTACTGAAGATGAACTAAAACAAACATTTACAAGTGGGCGTTTGTTCTCTTGTTTTGAAGGGTTGTTGCGTTAAAGCAAAGCAAAGCAGCCAATCAGAGGAACCCGTGTAGGACGTTTACGCATTTGCGGTACGGAAAAAATAGACGCACACCGCGTAGGTTCACGTATACCACACCGTACAACTCGTGTAACGTTGAGAAATGTACACAGTCTCTGCATGAGGCGAACAGCATGCACTCACAGGATAATGTTCTTTTATTCTTTGATTCAGCACAGTTACAAACGTCAGTCGTATTCTCGACTCACTCCCGTCTCTCCCATTTCCTACATCTCCCCCCCCCGCCTTCATCTCTCTCCTTCATCACGTCCCCTCGCTCTTCCATACATCTCTCCTTCCTCCACTCCTCTCCCGGCCGCGAATTTATATATCTCGGGCGTGGCTTTTCGGTGGACACGTGTTCTCCCTCACACGCTGGACCTCTCGCCTATCTGCCCTATTGAACGTTTGACGCCCCATTCTCCTCGCCACTGGCTGGCTGCCGATATTCCCGGTTGCATTAGCTATCTCTTAGAGTTGCTACTGGCTGATTATGTTGGCCACGTCTCTTATGAATGCTCTTTAGAACTAATGACTCCAACATCACTCTAAAGCTAATAACACCATATGTCTTCCTAAAGGTTAACAATGCCAGTTGGCTTCTAGTGTCAATTAGTGTATTAAGACGCTCTTCAAATAGGTTCTGATCCAAGCGTCCGAAATGGGTTCGAAAAAAGAACCCTAACCCTAACCCTAACTTTCACTCGCATCAATTTGCATCGCTACACTAGCTCTACCTCCCATTATCCAATGATACACCATTTCCCCGATTAACGTCGTAGTTATAAAGTACGTAGTAATTAGGTTCCTGAAAACCCCGACTTTAACTGAAACGACGTTAAATGAAACGCTCTGCCACCTGATCGCGTTTTAACCAAAGATAGCTTTTAAAATATTAAAAAAGTTAATAATCCACTTACGCAGTGGTGGTAGCATTTTTTTCAACGACGTTGCAACGAAACAACGTTGAATTCAACGACGTTAATAGTGGTGTTGCTGTACTCATCTTTTTCTCGCTATAGCCAGCAACTACAGCAGCGTCCGCGAAAGGCGGGCACGTTATCACAGCTAGGATGGCAGGAAGGGGCGAGGGTAGAGCAAGGAGTCGTGGATCGTCTTCATATACTCGTGGATCGTCTGCCTCCTGCGCTTTCCCGCCCGCCGCCGAGACGTGACGAGGATTTCACGCATCACATGCCGGAACCGCAAACTAGTGCGAACGCACGCACAGAGAAAAAACCGCCCATGACCTCGCTGCACGTAAAACCACCCGCAGTTACGATCGATCTGATATATCTAATACTGACGGCCCGTTTCAGCTGAGGAAGAAATACGCCTCGTGAACCTGTCTCCGCGTGTATATGTGAACATTTCATTTTTTTTACCGAAATTTGACATTTCATCGCCAGGGCTCGCCTGTTATCAGAGCCGCATGAATTATTCAACCGATGCGAACGAGCGGGAGTGAGAGGAGGAGGCGGAGGGGGTAAATTATCGGGTAGGGGGTAGAGGCAGGCGTATTGCGGTTTAAATGCCTTCCCGGTGATCGGTAGATTACTGTGGATGCACTGACACGCGCGCAACGCAGCTAGTCCCGCTATGCGTCATCTTTGTGCTGCACACTTTGCACTCTCTCTCACTCTCTCCCTCCTTCCATCTCTCTCTCCCTCTCTCACACACACACACACACTCTCTCCCTCGCTCTCGCACGCAATCACTCTCTTTCTCTCTCTCCCTCTCTCTATTTCCCTCGCTCTTCTCGCCCTCTCTCTCTCTCTCTCTCTCTCTCTCTCTCTCTCTCTCTCTCTCTCTCTCTCTCTCTCTCTTTCTCCCTCGCGCGCTCTCTCTCTCTATCTCTCTCGCTCGCGCTTTCTCTCGCTCTCCCTCTCTCCCTCGCTCTTTCGCGCGCTATCTCTCCCTCGCTCTCTCTCTCTCTCTTTCTCTCTCTCTCTCTCGCTCTCTCTCTCTCTCGCTCTCTCCCACACACACACATACACTTTTGCTCCTCGCTCTCTCATCCAATTTCACGAACCTTACGCTCGCTCTCTCTCTCTCTCTCGCTCTCTCTCTCTCTCTCTCTCTCGCTCGCTCTCTCTCTCTCTCTCTCTCTCTCGCTCTCTTTCTCACACACACACACATACACTTTTGCACGCTCGTTCTCTC
>NW_014577860.1:35635-37616 GCF_000485595.1 Priapulus caudatus
TGCGCGCTCTCTTGCTTTCTCGCTCGCTCTCTCACCCGCTCCCCCTCTCTCTCTCTCTCTCTCTCTCTCCCCTCCGCGCGCGCTCTCTCTCTCTCGTTCTCTCTCTCTTCCTCGCGCGCGCTCTCTCGCTCTCGCTCTATCTCTCTGTCTCTCTCTCCCTCGCTCTTTTTCTCTTTCTCTCTCTCTCTCGCTCTCTCTTCCTCGCACTCTCTCTCTCTCCCTCGCTCTATTTCTCTGTCTCTCTCTCCCTCGCTCTATTTCTCTGTCTCTCTCTCCCTCGCTCTATTTCTCTGTCTCTCTCTCCCTCACTCTATTTCTCTGTCTCTCTCTCCCTCGCTCTATTTCTCTGTCTTTCTTTCCCTCGCTCTATTTCTCTGTCTCTCTCTCCCTCGCTCTATTTCTCTGTCTCTCTCTCCCTCGCTCTATTTCTCTGTCTCCCTCTCCCTCGCTCTATTTCTCTGTCTCTCTCTCCCTCGCTCGCTGGCTCTCTCTCTCTCACACACACATGCACTTATTTCACGAACCTTACGCGAACCTCATTTGCCTCACTCCCGCTTACGGTTACGCATTTCGCTTAGCGCCAGGGCCGTGCTGTACGCATAGACCGCACTCGACCCGCTGGAAATTTAAGATTAATTTTTAATCTCGGCGGCCAGCGTTTTTTTGTCTGCTTATAATTCCCCGCCGCTTAGTTATTACACAATCCGCGCGCGCACCAATCACAGTTAATTCGATTTAATTAGAATTTTAAATTGCGACGAATCAAATCGGCACTGGCGGCGCGGGCGCGGTGCTGGCGGGAGAAAGCGAGAGAGGGAGGTATAGTTGGAGGAGCAGCATAACGAAAGAACGAATAATAGATATATAAATAGATAGATAGATAGATAGATAGACAGACAGATAAATAGATAGATAGATAGATAGATAGATGCATGCATGCGTAAACGGGCACAATATATGCTGTTTGCCCTGCGACATTAGATAAAAAATTACAGGGCGGGTCAGAAGACTCTACACTTAGCGTTTACAGACTTAGAGAAGGCCTACGGCAGGATCCCAGGGGAAAAGATATGGAGGAGCCTGAGAAAGAGGGGAGTACCCGCGAAATACATCAGGCTGGTACAGGATGTCTACAGGAACATATCAACAGAAATAAGAACACCGGTGGGGACAACAGAGAAGTTTCAAGTGAAGGTAGGATTACATCAGGGATCAGCGCTTAGACCCTTCCTCTTCAATATAGTAATGGATGTACTGACGGAGGAGGTTAGGGAAGAAGCACCATGGACAATGTTGTTCGCAGATGATATTGTCATATGTGTGCTGAAACCGGAGAGGAACTAGAGGAGCTAGAAAAGTGGAGGAGAGCATTGGAGGAAGGAGAGCTGAGGATCAGTCGAAAGAAAACAGAGTACATGAGATGTGGACCAGGAGAAGAAGAACAGAATGTAGCACTGCGATAGGAAGTTTTGAACAAAGTCGCCTGCTTCAAATACCTGGGCTCGACAATAGATAAAGAATGTGAGCTAGATAGGGAAATTAACGCAAGAATCAAGATGGGTTGGAACAACTGGAGGAAGACATCAGGAACACTATGCGATAAACGAATCTCTGCCAGACTGAAGGAAAAGATTTATAAGAGTGGTCAGGCCTGCAATGCTGTATGGTGCCTGATGCTGGCCTATACAACAAAGCCAGGAGAGAAAGCTGGAGGTGGCGGATATTGAGACGATTAGAGAACTGGTAAAGGTAACAAGTGCCGCAGAGCGACAGCGCTCACCTGACGGCAGGTGTTCTGATGCTAAACTCACTGGCAAACGAATGAAGAGCACCCTCCCATCACCGCGTTCGCGCTCAGAGCATATATCTAGGATACTACTAATACAGATCTAAAATCTATGATAGCTAGGCTTTGCTATACCGGTAGTACAGTAATAAAGATACAGCTCAGCTGTGTAACTTTAATGACTTCGCTATATTA
>NW_014577860.1:38147-41674 GCF_000485595.1 Priapulus caudatus
ACCCACAGCTTCGACATCCCAACTCGTTTTCGGATTACCCCCCCCCCCCCCACGTCCCGAATATCGTGACCGTAGGCCTACGTTGAGCCGCTTAAATTTGTGCCCAACTGTTGACGGACGCATGGCCGGACGCACGCACGCTCATGCGATTCTACAAGCTGCATCGGATTATGTCAGATGAGCTAACAATAATCAAAGGAGGTACAGGAGAGGAGGTTACAATGGTTTGGACATGTGATAAGAAGAGAGGAGAACTACACAGGAAGACGCATGCTGAACATGCAACCACCAGACAGAAGAGGAAGGGGGAGAATGAGGACAAGATAGAAGGACTGCGTGCAGAATGGCTTGAATGAGAAATGATTGACGACACACGAAGAGGATAGGGGAAAATGGAGGATAAGAGTCCACTACAGCGACCCCACTTGAGTGGGACCAGTAATGCGAAGGAAGAAGATGCGCGCACGCACGCACGCACGCACGCACGCACGCACGCACGCACACATACATAGATAGTTTTCTTTACTCCCCCTTCCCTACAGAACAAGCACGGGCGAATAGAGTGACATATCGGCGCCTGAGAGGACTGCCTCAATAAATATATATCTGTCACGTTTGTCCGTGCATCGGGGAAGTCTGAGTAAGACACTCGGTGGATATTGATGCATAGATAGCCATTAAATGGTAAGCCTATACCGCCCATACCCGCGTTGCAGAATATATCTCCACCCTGGTTTATCGCTGCTCCAACTGTTTGCGACAGTTAGCTAACGAATCTGCTACACTGAACATCAAAACCATTTCGAGATAATGGCTTTTAAATGAATGGCAGCAATTAAATTAATTTGATAATACTGGGCATTTCGCTGCGAACTCGTAAACGCGTAATGCAAAACCGGAGAATTTTGAAATGGTCCCGTTTCTCAAAAAGCAGAGCAGACGAGTTAAATATAGCTATCGCTGCAGTGCAAAACCGCAATATATTATGTTATATATATATATATATATATATATATATATAATCACAAATTACTACTATATATATATATATATATATATATATATATGACTTATATCTAATGACTGCTGCTACTGTTGTTTTTGTTGTTGTTGTTGCTACTGCCGATGCTGCCACTGCTGCTGTTGTAGTTGCTGATGCTGTTGACGCGGCTGCTACTGCTGCTGCTGCTGCTGCTGCTGCTGCTGCTGCTGCTGCTGTCACTACTAATGATGTGGCTACTGTGGCTGTCACGAATTACTATGCAATGACGTCTGTCAATCACGTTAATACAGAATACAGCCTCTAAGTGCACATATCACATAACAGCAAATTGGTAAGGTGTAAATTGATAGCTCGCACACAATAACAAAAGATGCTGCGTTTCTGCATATACTTTAATAATACCATTAGCAGCCCACTGCTAATGGAACAAAATAGATGCACATCTAATTACAGATGCTTTGATATTTGTAAATTGAATCTATGATGTTTAAAATAGGGTTGAAATTGTGAGGTTTGACATTTAACTACAAGTCAAACGGTCACACCGACATTGGCTGACTGTTCAGTGGTCAGCTACCTAACAGGTGCGCACTGCACAATGTTGCCAGTCCCATAGGTCAAGTTAAATATCAGTCATTGTCCTACATTGTCCTACATCCGACATTGTCCTACCCCCAGTACTTTGTCAGGTGACCTGCAGTTTATTCCTGCAATTTATTTGCTGCTTGACCTTCCATATGCCAAATATTATCATTGCAAGCAAAACAGTTTATATGGATCCATGTCACCAAGAGCTAATAATACCTTATATTATAAGAGGTACCTTATTGGGATAGGTAGGATAGGATTAGGATAGGTATAGGATAGGATAGGTATAGGTAGGATAGGTATAGGATAGGATAGTAATAGGTATTATTAGGTCTTGATGTCACTACTGTTGATGAGAGAAAACGAGTTCACGCACGGATGGACAGACGTACCCTGAACCTGACACTAGTGCCGTTCTCCGAACACCATCTTATTAACAGCAATCGTGAGGTAAAACCTCCAATGACCAAATAGGTAGTTACACAACATTCCATGAGAATGTTAAATCACGCGAAAGCAAAAACCACTCCACTGAGAAACTGAGTCAACAAGACTGTACAGTGTTATTCGATGCCAATGATTTCACAGATAATCCGCCGACGTCTGCTTGATCCATGGCACTGTGTCTGAGCAGCATCGTCACACAGCTTGCGTGCTGCCCTCCGGTGGCCAAATGCAGAGCTGTGCGACCTTTGGCATCAATAGTATTGATGTCTGCATCAAGGGAGATGAGATGTTCCAGCATGGACACATGGCCTTCCTGTACAGCAACTCCCAAACATCAAACAATAATTCGATGACTAAATTAACTGAAATCGACAGAACATAATTTTCTCCTGCACAAAAAGCAAAGAAAGAAAGCACGGAATTTGTGAATTATTATCTATATAGTATTACTGTAACCGCCGCGCGTAATTTCACGTATCTCCTCCGAAACCGCCGTAAGGAATGTGCACATTTTCCTCTTACCGCGGGGTTTCCAATGTGGCAAAGACGATGCGCTACGTCACTAGGCTTTATTTTGCATGACAACGTTACTAAAGCAACATTTCAACGACAACAACATTTCAGCAGGTTCACCTTCGACAGGTCTCCATTGCGATCGGTAAGTGCTGCCATCTCTACGAACAATTATTAACTAGAAAAAGCATGCGTGGCGAGCGTTACACAGGCGAAGCGGCACACAGGCAAGATAAATCTTAAATAACTACTCATAATATCGTTATTAGTGTAATTAGCGTTCCATTGCGTGGAGTGAGTAGATACGGCTTTTCATGTTCAAGTGCGTTCATGAGTTTGTACGCCGTATCATAATCATGTGTATGCATGTACCGTTGTACGTGTTAACTGTATGTAGATGTAGGCGCCTACGAGGCTACGTATGTGACAGTAGATTGAGATGTGTGACTGTAAACTGAGTGTTACGTATGTCACTGTAGACTAAGATGTAACAGTAGACTGGGATACACGTATGTGACAGTAGATTGAGATGTATGACTGTAAGTGTAATTAATAGTGATAACAGTATTAGTATAGCATTCAAGAAGCCATTCAATGTGATAATGTGAGCTTTTCATTGTGTGGAGTGAGTAGATACGGATTTTCATGTTCACGTGCGTTCATGAGTTTGTACGCCGTATCATAATCATGTGTATGCATGTACTGTTGTACGTGTTAACTGTATGTAGATGTAGGCGCCTACGAGGCTACGTATGTGACAGTAGATTGAGATGTGTGACTGTAAACTCAGTGTTACGTATGTGACTGTAGACTGAGATGTGTGACTGTAAACTCAGTGTTATGTATGTGACTGTAGACTGAGATGTAAACACGCAGCTAGGGCAGTGCATACCTCCTAGACCGAATAATTCTGTCCCAGATAACGTTTTAGATTTTGGAGCCTCACCAAAATACACGTATAATGTGACTGTAGGTT
>NW_014577860.1:42615-61406 GCF_000485595.1 Priapulus caudatus
ATGTAAGCGGGCTATAGGCTAGGCTTAGTACTACTACTAGAGGCTGAGTAGAGCTATCACTATCAGTATCAAGGTATCATCACATCAGCTAAAACGAGTATGGCAGTGCATTCACCAGTCAGCTCTCTTGAGGGAATCAACTTGCACGTGAGCAACTTCCAGAAGAAAATGCACGCATGCTTCGTGACAGAACTGGGCCGCGTAGTGAAGGGGTCGCTTGCCTTCGAAATTTGCAACGTCGAACCTACTTTCGAACTTATATATATCAGCCAGCATATTCGCGTGGCCTTCCCTCGAAGCAAGGTGCAATACAGTGTCACCAGTTTTGGTATTTACGCTACTTACAGCTGTCAGCGAAAATGTGGGATTACGTAAAATGTTATCTAAGCCTACGATGTCATTAGCTTGAGCATATTTATTTAGAAAAATTCTGGCTTGCTCTAAATTTGTGGGGGCCGCCATGTCGATGCTGCCTTTTAAACAAGTGATCACTTGCGAGACACCTAATAAGGCGTCTTCTTTTTCTTCGCTATCGGCTTCTTTTTTTCGTCACCTTTTTCTTCTTGGGCGACGTTGCATTTTTCTTCACCAACTTCTTATTCCACTAATTCTTTTTCGTCTCAGTTTTGCTTGATTTTTGTCCACTCACAACTTCATTCTCCTCCTCCTCCTCCTTACTATATCAGTATCACCATAATCAGGATTACCACAATCGTCATTATTGTTGTCATCGTCATTATTATGATTATCATAATCATTACATCATTATTATTATTCTCTTCATTTCATGTAAGTAAATAAATATGTGGATAAATTTAAACTTAATGGTAGAAATTACCACTTGTATATGTGCACTCGTGGTGGAGCGGCAGCCGCCAATTATGGGGTAGGGGAAATATAAAATTGAATAATTTTGCAAGGAATGAACATACAGTAACAAATTACCCCTCAAAATGTTGGTATTTTTGTCCTCTACACTTTAATATCCATCATATGCAAATCTGTACTGTATGTAGGTCAGCAGAGATCAAAGGGTAATGAAATTTGACCCCTGATTAAAATCAGACCCCTGTCAGAAAATGCCCTACAGAATCGTTACCAATGGTTATTTGTTGGTCTGAGTGTGTCTATTCTGAAGCAGAGATGTAGAAGTTGATTTATAGTAAAAAAAAGTTTGCTTTATTTATATTTACGCTATGGTATGCAACGAGTTTTGACATATTCTTAAAAATGCCCTATTTTGGCGCTAAAATAGGCCAAAAATGTAAAAGTGGAATTGCTTGGAATTAGTTGGTGAAATTTGAAAACTAAACCTTCCAAATGGTAATAGACATATTCCTGATACAATTTATACCCCTTTTAATTGAATTTCAAATTCTGAGGTTGGTCCACCTCCTCGACGTTACATTGAAGTAGACGACAATGAATTAAAACAGAAGGCATTCGAGAAGAATCTCATATGGCTCATAACTCGGCTGCATTGTGCAGCAAACCAGACGGTACCCAGTTGGACAGGATTTAACATTCAAGTTCGCAATAAAATTGATGTTACACCAGATGTGGTTGCATGGTACCTGCCGACGATCAATGCCCCCTGCCACACAGCTGTCAACTGTGCATGAGGCCTTGTGCCAGTCACAGCAAATCAGAGCCTCACTAGCCCTTGAAAGTATAGCCGTTATGTTTGATCAAGCACTGTACGCAAAAGCCACAGAGATAATCTGGAAACAGAGGGAGAATTTCTCAAATATTGTTCCTAGGCAGGCGCGGATTTAGATGGGGGCACATCCGGCCCGTGCCCCACCTTTTAAACCCTTAAAAAAAATTAATTACACTGCAACTACCGTAAATAACCGTACTGCCCTCGTAGAGCTGTATATAGGAAAACCTTACCGTGTTGCAAAGAACAGAAGAATCTTGACCTCAATCATAAAATGTCTAGAGATGTGTGGTAGACAAGGGATTGCATTACGTGGTCACCGAGATGATGGCATCGATGTCTCTTCCAATACTAGTAATTTTGGAAACTTCAAAGCCCTGTTGGACATGAGGATTGATGCTGGCGATAAAGAGCCCTCAAACCACCTACAGGATTGCAGTCGAAATGCCAGCTACATATCCAAGACCGCACAGAATGCCCTACTTGATTGTATCAAGAAGCAGGTACAGGACATGATTGCAAATGAAATAGCGTTCATGAGTTTGTACGCCGTATCATAATCATGTGTATGCATGTACTGTTGTACGTGTTAACTGTATGTAGATGTAGGCGCCTACGAGGCTACGTATGTGACAGTAGATTGAGATGTGTGACTGTAAACTGAGTGTTACGTATGTGACTGTAGACTGAGATGTAACAGTAGACTGAGATGTAACAGTAGACTGGGATGCACGTATGTGACAGTAGATTGAGAAGTATGACTGTAAACTGTGATATACGTAGGCTACGTGACTGTAGCCTGAGATTCACGTACGTGACTATAGACTGATATGCACGTATCATGTGACTGTAGATTGAGATGTGCGTATGTGACTGTAGAATGAGATGTGCGTATGTGACTGTAGGTTGAGATGTGTGTATGTCACTGTAGATTGAGATGTGCGTATGTGACTCAGACTGTAGACCGAGATGTACGTACGTGACTAAACTGAGATGTACATACATGTACGTGTGACTGTAGACTGATATACGTATGTGGAAGTGATAACAAGGAATGCACATTTATTGGTTCTTATAATTAGCTCCTCACTTATTGGTTCTTATAATTAGCTCCTCACTTATTGGTTCTTATAATTAGCTCCCACTAGGCCTAGGCTACTTCTTTCTTCGGTGTCCGACATTAGGTTCTGCACACGCACCAAAACTGTGTAGGCCTACGGTTCCGGTTGTCGAATGCCCTCAAACCACTTTTATAGCTTTGACTTTGCATTGAAGAAATAGTGTGTACTGCGTCATCTTATAATATTAGTTGTTGCTGTTTAAATGTTGCTGTTTTTATTAAGTAAACTGAAGGAATGTCTTCATGTCCGCAAATTTAAAAAGGGTAAAATTTAGATCTTTTAGGAAATTGTACCAGAACCGCAAAAAACCAGCTGCAAATATTTACCGGTTTACAATACGCCACAGTCAACTGGCCAAACATTCAACTCCGTGCGGAGCACGGGTATTTGCTAGTATTGTATATTATTGCATCATTTTTATAGTATATTTATTCTGTAATATCACTTACACATGATAGATATGTAAAGGATAGCTGGAGCATGTATACCTTTGCTGCAAAGTGCAGTGGAGTTAATCCATCTCTGGTTTTCACGTCTGGATGAATGTTGCACTTGTCAATGAGCCATGAGACAGATTCAAGGCTTCCTGCCTGCGCAGCCAGATGAATTGCTGCTCTGCCTAATTTATCACAAGTGTCTGCAGCAGCCTATAGAAATTTTTTGGCCACACATGAGGAAAAATGATGACATTCGTTCACTGAAATACCATTTTCAAATCACAATAATCACGTTAATTTACCTTGCAATCAAATACCAGCATTTTTGCTACTGGGACACTGTTTCCTCTAACTGCATCCATCAGGGGTGTGCTGCCACAGCTATCAGCTGAACTGACATCGTAGTGCCCTCTTGTGAGTAGAAGCTGAACTACACCGACTAAACCATGTAGAGCTGAAGTTAAAAACACTGCTTGAAATAAATGTGAAGTTATACTAAGGAAAAAATACTAATTAAAGACAATTACTGATAAAGTAGGTTCAGACAGAAAAAACATGGATGGACAATCAAAAATCCTCCAAGAAACAGTATGAAACATTACCAGATGTTTGACTGATATACATTAGAGAATCATATATCGTTATGCTTTACCTTAGACATTTTTAGCTTGAATAAAGTTTAATAAATCTTATACCCCGTACAGACTGCAAATTTGATATGATATTAAACTGGTGCGCGCCAAATTTTTGCAGTGTGTACACGCTATCCGGCTCAAAATACGCGCTGGCCAGCAGCAATTTGGCCCCGCATATGAAGGAGGGCCAGGCCCATGATAAGTTATCCCACACCAAGCTGTGTATGTACGCAACATGCTGACACAAGACCCTGTGCTAAATCACAATACACATGCGCATAGCCTTATTTAGGTCATGCAATTGTATAATTGCTGTCTGCGGGGTGACGTGGCAAGCTGAACTGAGAACTGATGACTCATTTAATGTAGGAACAAAATTGCAGTCTGTAGGCTACGATTTGGAACACACCTGGAGTTTAATACCATATCAAATTTTGCAGTCTGTACGGGGAATTATTGAAGATACAGCGACCTGCAGTGTGTAAAGGTGTGCGGTCATTGTTACTGGCTGTCATCCAGATATCCGGAAACTGGTCAAGCAGATATTTCACCATGGCTGCATCACCTTGTCTGCATACATAAAATTTATCTTCAACTTATCAGAACAAATTCTGAAAAATGGCTTAATGAGATATGTCTAACAGGGGGAGTTTATGTGACTAAATCTGTTATGCACACAGATTTTATTAATAAAACTTCATGATTTATTTCATGTATACCTGCATGCAATATGGAATGCATTCCATCCATCCATGTTCCGCAGTAGTGGATTTGCTCCGTGCATGAGTAAGCAACGTGCAACAGCAATGTTTCCATTCTTCGCACAGGCAAGCATTAAGGGAGTCCTGCAAAGAATTAAGAGGCTGCATGTAACTCCAAGTATCAATAATGTATTACAAGACAGAATTATTCTTTGTAATTGTATTATTCCCAGAATTGCTTCCAGCTAGCTACATATTGGCATTTCATCAAATGTAACACATAACAGTACTATGGATTAATGTGAAAAACAATCTATCTGAATTGATTATTGATGATAGACCAGCTTGCCTTTTTGTACTGTGCACAAATTTGGTGAATCAAACCAGCAGCAAATTATGCAAAGGAATAACAGGTATTTCTTTACCCCTGTTGTAATAACAGACAGAGGGAAGGGCCACATGGGTAGAATTAAACAGGCAGGTAAAACTCATAAAGATAGAGTGTGCTGGAGTGAGGCCAAGTACCATTGTAACTGCAATGTTAGTGATATATTCCTGATCCTGGTGAAAAAGGCTACTCTGACCCCCCTAAAAAAAGCCTACCAACCTACCCAAACTTTCCAGCCTGGGTCGGTGAGGGCAAACAAATATTTTTTTAATTGTGGCCACGAAGTATGCACTATTACTTTATCACATCACTGTATAGTGTATATAAACTGTATATATATATATATATATATATCCCTAATCTTAAAGGGGTTTCATGCTTATTTTCCCACGTTTTTACCGACTTCATCGTCAAATTTTGGCATAGATGAAAACAAAAGTACATGTTATTGAGCTTATTTTGCACCTTTATTTTGTTTGCAGCATCCTATAGAAAAATGTGGGCACACCTGAGAAAAAAGTTGTCGCTGCCTAGTATCACTCCACAAAATACACCTACATAAATGCGACAACATGCCGAAAAGCCTCCGACTCAACACAATACAACACTAAATAGTTATAAACTGATGTCATTACAAGGTAGGCAAAAAATAAAAGTACAAAATGAGCTCAAGAACACATACATTTTTGTTTTTATTTATACCAAAATTTGAAGTGGAAAATTGGTAAAAAGGTGGGAAAATATGTGTCACTCAAAATTAAACTCCTTTGAGAGTAATTATTCCTGATATAATATATATATATATATATATATATCAAGCTTGTCACAGACTTTTAAAGTAGCAGGCTAAACTACCAAAGTAGGCGGCTGTCTGCTGCCGTAGGTAGCAGCCAAGCAGCCCAGCTGCAAGGGAGCTGGTTCGGAAGGGGTGGCCCCCGTCAAAATTAGGGGGGGGGTCCAGGGCAACAGCAGTTTTTTACCAGCCTTCACAAAAAAAAATTTTTTTTAAATAAAGATGACTGTTTCACTGACTCTTGCTTGTCCAAACAAGTGCCGCAGAGCGACAGCGCTCACCTGACGGCAGGTGTTCTGATGCTAAACTCACTGGCAAACGAATAAAGAGCACCCTCACATCACCGCATTCGCGCTCAGAGCATATATCTAGGATACTACTAATACAGATCTAAAATCTATAATAGCTAGGCTTTGCTATACCGGTAGTACAGTAATAAAGATATACAGCTGTGTAACTGTAATAAGACTTCGCTATATTAACATGTTATCATGGATATGCGTCGAGCGCGAGCGTAGGAGGGGGCAGGTGGAGGGGGCTCTAATAGCAAAAGCAGTTGCCGCGAGATGGCGCGTGCAAGTGTCATCAATAATCAAAGATGGCATCACCCTTCGTGCGTGATAACCTCACTGCATTGAGTTGCTGAAATCCAAGTATATTCAGGCAGGCAAGAATTTCGTTCAGCTGTCAGTTAACACATCTGCATTGCAGGTTGCCAGGCAGTAATTATGATTAGAATAGTGCCAGTTCACCCCCATGCATGCGTAATGGGCTCCCCCATGTTTTTGCCTACACACGCAAGCATTCAGGGTTCATTACAGTGTGCTAATACAAGTAAAAAAAGGTCCAAAAGGTGCTAATCAGGGTGCTAATACAGACTGCTTTAGAAAATAATATGATTTAAGGAGCATAAACCTTGTTCAACAAACATTTGCCTTTGCAATTGACAATGCAACTGTAGCCTCACATCCACAATAGCAAAAGCAGTTCAGTCCTTGTTAACAGTCAACAAATCCATGTTTAACCCTCCACCGGAGGGTCAAAAGGTTATCAGACACTTACTCTTCGCACGTCAGTGGAGAGCACATGTCATGGTCCTTTCAATAAAGTGACAAAAATGGTAGGTCAGCGCTGAAACAAAAAAGTTTTTCACTCTGTCCAATAGGCCATGTCCTCAGAAAATGTCTGATATCTTACCTTTCCCCCACTGCCCTTTGACACATGACCTCCAATTTCGCACTGGTGATGGGTTTCCTGCCCATCACACTCTACACCAAATATTAAGAGCATATGTCGAGCGTTAAGATTTGTGCCGCAATTCCGTATTTCCTCCTATACCTTAAGTTAAGGGGGAAATATTCCCCCTCCGTTTACACATCTTGACCTTTGACCATGACCAGCCGAAAAAATACACGGGAGCGACGAGCGATTTCGCTCCCGTCAGCTTTCAAAGCGCTCTGGTAACAACAATTACGAGAGCGAAAATTTTGGAAGATACGAGAAAAAATCGCTCCCGTGCCGCCGCAGCGTTAGAAATTAGTTCCGACCCCGAGGCCCGAGCCCACCAAGTTTTTGCTCGGGCATTAACAATAAGTTTTTATATCGCAGGGGTTAATTATCGTGGGGAGTGAGGGCACGACCAGTTACACCAGACACGCACGTAACCAAAGCTGAATTCGTCACTGATTTGTAGAAAGTGAACTATTTTTATTCATTTAGATATCTAGAAGCAATGTAAACTGTATATACTTAAAAAGATTCTAGGCACTTGTAACTTTGCGGATGTGCGGCAGCATTGATCTATGCATGGGGGTACCGTGGACTGGGGAGGAGAAAAACGAAAGTAAAACCTTACCCAGAAGCTCCCGGCATTCCTAGAGATTCCAGTACAAGTCTTTGTTAACATACTCAAAGTAACTAAAAACTCTCTCTGAAGTTCTGAACTTGCTCAGTCGATGTAAAAATAAAGTTGAAAGATGAAAAGAAATAAAGTAAAAAAAGAAACTTGAAAATAACCATACCATCATTACCATGATTATAAATTCTTGATTTCCTGTCTTTGTCATGTTACTGACTATGTGTACTGTGTAGTGCTGTCTGTCTGTGTGAATGAAATGAATAAGAATGTGATTGGTTTCTTAGTCGAGTGAAATGAGATGAAAAAAATGTGATCGAATGTAATTTGTTGACGATTTCTTAACACTGATAGTCTGATACTGGTGCTGAGTGCTGAATGCTGATGAATGATATTAATTAGAGTCAGTGCATCAAAATTATGAAAATTTTAACAAAATCATGCTATGAAAAAGTAGCTCTGGCCAAGCCTAAAATAGCTCCCGTAAAAAAATTACGAGAGCTCTTTTTTTCATACAAAATCAAAAAAGAGCTCTCGTAAAAAAAAAAGTAATTTTTAGCTGCCATTGACCCCCAAATTTGTCTTTCTCACTGAGTTCTTTTCACGATCCCCCCCCCCCGACGTCCTGAATATCGTGACCGTACGTCGAGCGGTTAAGATTTGTGCCCAATTGTTGACGGACGGACGGACGTCGTCGGATGAGCTAAAAATGCAGGTACTCGCTAACAGTAACACAGCTGAAACGCACCGGCTCATAGGGCTGGTGTTTTACCAATGTTACTGCGCCTCAAATAATTTGCCGCATATTGCCGGTGCTAATTTTGCGCCCTGACAATGTTGAAAGTGATAAATAATAATACGACCACCGCCAGTGGGCGAAACATGTTATGAGGGGTGCGAAAGAGATGGAAGCAACCGGTAACCTACCAGAAATTTGGCTAATTAAGATGCATTCCGGGAGCCTCACTTTCATGCACAACATTTCTGTTTCCGGCTCCCTTGTTTAAATTCTGACTTATCAATTCTCATATTTGCTCGCTATAAAAAAAATGGTCCAGCAATTCAACCGGGGTGGTCGCTCAAAGGCTATGCAGTGTTCGAAATAAGGGGAAAAAATTGCTTGTCGGACGGACAAGCTACAAGAAATTTTTGCTTGTCCTGATTAATAACATAGAAATATACTAAATATGTTGTACATTTAATCAAATTAAACGTTAGACCCAATATCGTACTTTGTAACTTTAATACAGTTCACCAACAGTTCACATTAAACCAGAAGTGACGAATATCGTCAGGTTGTATCTAAAAGACAAATCGAAAATACGAAACGGACTGCAAAAATGGCGGCGGCCAGCGATGGTAGAACATGATGAAAAAATTGCTCTAAAAAGCTGATTGTCCAGCGGACAAGCTACTGGACAGGTCTACTTGTCCTCCGTGGAAATCGACAAGGGCGGACAAACGGATAGCCCTTATTTCGAACACTGCTATGCCTTACTATATATTATATTAATAAGCGATCAGTAGATTAATTGCGCTGCGCAACTGAGAATGCGCAGCGCAATCTCGAGATTGCAGTACAGTCTGCCGATCGGTAGATTGCGCAGCGCAAACATAGGAAGATCACGCGCAACATATTTATACTCATTCAGTCATTGCAGCTCTTCAAATCAATCATCACATTAGCTCTAGTACTATAGCCCGCTTACATTAACTGCCGCTGGGCTATAGAACGACCCATAGGCATGCGATGGACCAACTTATCCCCGATTATATCCGGCTATAAAACGTCTGCTGGTAGGCAATTAATGCCTCTTATCCGAAGTGAATATGTCTTAAGTTATATCAGGCTACTAAAATTGAACCTCTAACTATCGTTGCAATGGTATACTTGCGGTATTTCTTGTGACAAAACATTCGATTTGCGAACCTTCAAACGGCCATTTCTGGCGGCGCTGCAGCAGCGCAGACAGCGGGAACTATGTATATCCGCACGTGGAGGGTGGGAGGGTTGGGTGGTTGTGGACAAAAACATTGTTGTTGTCAAGTAACAAATTAACGACAAGAGATTGTAATATTAGTTTTGTCATGAAAGATGAACAAATTACTATATTAATTTGTTACTTGACAAACAACGTTTTTGTCCACAACCAACACAACCCGCCCACCCCTCCACGTGCGGAAATACAATAGTTCCCGCTGACTGGCTGAGTAAGTTGGTCCCGAGCATTCGTAATGGCTGATGCTATAGCCCAGCGGCAGTTAATGTAAGCGGGCTATAGTACTAGAGCTATCAAGTATCATCACATCAGCTAAAACGAGTATGGCAGTGCATTCACCAGTCAGCTCTCTTGAGGGAATCAACTTGCACGTGAGCAACTTCCAGAAGAAAATGCACGCATGCTTCGTGACAGAACTGGGCGCGTAGTGAAGGGGTCGCTTGCCTTCGAAATTTGCAACGTCGAACCTACTTTCGAACTTATATATATCGCCAGCATATTCGCGTGGCCTTCCCTCGAAGCAATGTGCAATACAGTGTCACCAGTTTTGCGTATTTACGCTACTTACAGCTGTCAGCGAAAATGTGGGATTACGTAAAATGTTATCTAAGCCTACAATGTCATTGCTTGAGCATATTTATTTAGAAAAATTCTGGCTTGCTCTAAATTTGTGGGGGCCGCCATGTCGATTGCATGCGGTGCGGTGATGGCCTTTTACAAAAAGTGATCACTTGCGAGACACCTAATAAGGCGTCTTCTTTTTCTTCGCCATCGGCTTCTTTTTTCGTCACCTTTTTCTTCTTGGGCGACGTTGCATTTTTCTTCACCAACTTGTTATTCCACTAATTCTTTTTCGTCTCAGTTTTGTGATTTTTGTCCACTCACAACTTCATTCTCCTCCTCCTCCTCCTTACTATCTGTATCACCACAATCGTCATCATCATCATCGTCATTATTGTTGTCATCGTCATCATCATGATCATCATAATCATTACATCATTATTATTATTCTCTTCATTTCATGTAATTAAATAAATATGTGGATAAATTTAAACTTAATGGTAGAAATTGCCACTTGTATATGTGCACTCGTGGTGGAGCGGCAGGCGCCAATTATGGGGTAGAGAAATATAAAATTGAATAATTTTGCAAGGAATTAACATACAGTGACAAATTACCCCTCAAAATGTTGGTATTTTTGTCCTCTACACTTTAATATCCATCATATGCAAATCTGTTGTGTATGTAGGTCAGCAGAGGTCAAAGGGTAATGAAATTTGACCCCTGATTAAAATCGGATCCCTGTCAGAAAATGCCCTACAGAATCGTTTACCAATGGTATTTGTTGGTCTGAGTGTGTCTATTCTGAAGCAGAGATGTAGAAGTAATTTATAGTAAAAAAAAGTTTGCTTATTTTTATTTACGCTATGGTATGCAACAAGTTTTGACATATTCTTAAAAATGCCCTATTGCGCTAAAATAGCCAAAATGTAAAAGTGGAATTGCTTGGAATTAGTTGGTGAAATTTGAAAACTAAACCTTTCAAATGGTAATAGACATATTCCTGATACAATTTATACCCCTTTTATTTGAATTTCAAATTCTGAGGTTGGCTCACCTCCTCGACGTTACATTGAAATAGACGACAATGAATTAAAACAGAAGGCATTCGAGAAGAATCTCATATGGCTCATAACCGGCTGCATTGTGCAGCAAACCAGACGGTACCCAGTTGGACAGGATTTAACATTCAATTCGCAATAAAATTGATGTTACACCAGATGTGGTTGCATGGTACCTGCCGACGATCAATGCCCCCTGCCACACAGCTGTCAACTGTGCATAGGCCTTGTGCCAGTCACAGCAAATCAGAGCCTCACTAGCCCTTGAAAGTATAGCCGTTATGTTTGATCAAGCACTGTACGCAAAAGCCACAGAGATAATCTGGAAACAGAGGGAGAATTTCTCAAATATTGTTCCTAGGCAGGGGCGGATTTAGATGGGGGCACATCCGGCCCGTGCCCCACCTTTTAAAACCTTAAAAAAAATTAATTACACTGCAACTACCGTAAATAACCGTAGGCCTACTGCCCTCATGAGCTGTATATAGGAAAACCTTACCGTTGTGCAAAGAACAGAAGAATCTTGACTCAATCATAAAATGTCTAGAGATGTGTGGTAGACAAGGGATTGCATTACGTGGTCACCGAGATGTGGCATCGATGTCTCTTCCAATACTAGTAATTTTGGAAACTTTAAAGCCCTGTTGGACATGAGGATTGATGCTGGCGATAAAGAGCCCTCAAACCACCTACAGGATTGCAGTCGAAATGCCAGCTACATATCCAAGACCGCACAGAATGCCCTACTTGATTGTATCAAGAAGCAGGTACAGGACATGATTGTAAATGAAATCAACAGTCAAGATGAAGGTGCCCTGTACGGGATCAACTGGTGCTGATGAGGTGGCTGATGTAATTAAGCCAGTGGGAGCAGCTAGGGATACTTGTGCGATATGTCAAGGATGGAAAACCTGTTGAGCGCTTTCTGCAGTTTGTGCCTTGTGTTAAAGTAACGGAAAGTGCCATTTGCGAAGAACTTGTTTCAACATTGAAAGATCTAGGTCTGAATCCAGTTAACTGCCGATCACAAATATACGATGGTGCTGCAAATATGGCAGGCTGCAATAAGGGGCTGGCAGCAAAGTTCAAAGAGGAGGCACCTTATGCACACTACTTTCATTGTGCGAGCCACGTTTTGAACTTAGTCATAACAAAGTCATCAAAAGTTCGAGAGATTACGTGCATGTTTAGCACTTTGCGTGCAGTTGTTGTATTCTTCAGAGGTTCTCCTAAAAGACAGAGATGTCTAGAGAACGTAATGACACAAATAACCCTGAAGAGAGAGGAAGACAAATTGCAGGCAATTAAGATGACAATTGTCATCTTAATTGCCTGCAATTTGTCTTCATCTGCTTGTGTCTGCTTTTGTCTTCATCTGCTTCATCTGCTTGTCTTCATCTGCATTGTGCTTGCATCTGATTTCACAGAGACTCTTTATCTTTAAAGATAAAGAGTCTCTGTGAAACCAGATGGGTTGAAAGGCAACAGGTCTTTGAAGACTTTCATATCACGTATGAGGCTGTTCTAGGTACCTTGGATAAAATTCAGTCGGAAGAGGAATGGGAACGAGACACGTACTGTCAGCCAAGCAAGTGGTTTAGCTACCAGTATATCTAATTCTGTGTTCATTGCAGCCTTCCAGGTGTGTCGTTTCATCTTTGGGTTTACCAAAGGTCTCAGCTGTCTACTTCAAGGAAGCAGCAAAGACATCCTTGAAGCATACCAGGATGTAAAGATTGTCAAGGATGAGCTCTCTGAGATAAGGACCAACAGTAAACCAGAGTTTGACATGAATGTGTACCCAGAAATGGAGCACATGAGTACATTGGCTGGAGAAGAAATAAGGATACCACGTAGGTGCTCCTTGCAGACAATGCGGGGGAACCTTCCTACCGATAACACCGCAGACTACTATCGGATTGGGATTTTCAACCAGTTCTTGGATGGCCTCAATTCGGAAATGAATACACGATTCAGTGAATTAACGAACCAAGCTGTCAAGGCTCTGGCCCTTATTCCAGGCAACCATGAACTACTTACCACGGAATGTTTACAGCAACTGCTTCAATTCTATGGCCAGGCGCGCCGGAAGCAGTTTTGGATTGGGGAAGGGCAAAGACTTAAGGGGGCTCACGATTTTTTTTATCGTGTGTGCGTGAGCGCGACGTGTGTGCGTGAGCGCGTGTGTGCGACGTGGGTGCGTGATGGCGTGTGTGCGTGAGCGCATGTGTGCTGAGCGCGTGCGTGAGCGCGTGTGTGCAACGTGTGTGCGTGAGCGCGTGTGTGCGACATGTGTGCGTGTGCGACGTGTGTGCGTGAGCGCGTGTGTGCGACGTGTGTGCGTGAACGCATGTGCTGAGCGCGTGTGTGTGATGTGTGTGCGTGAGCGCGTGTATGCGACATGTGTGCGTGAGCGCGTGTGTGCGTGAGCGCGTGTGCGACGTGTGTGCGTGAGCGCGTGTATGCGACGTGTGTGCGTGACGTGTGTGCGAGGTGTGTCCGTGAGCGCGTGTGTGCGTGAACGCGTGTGCGTTGAGCGCGTGTGTGCGATGTGGTGTGTGTTGTGAGCGCGTGTTGCGACGTGTGTTGCGTGGGCGTGAGCGGTGTGCGACGTGTGTGCGTGAGCGCTGTGTGCGTGTGTGCGGCGTGTGTGCGTGAGCGCGTATGTGCGACGAGGGTGCGTGAGCGGTATGTGCGGGTGTGTGCGTGAGCGCGTATGTGCGGTGTGTGAGCGTGAGCGCGTGTGTGCGTGTGTGCGACGTGAGCATCAATCACGCAAAGCGCGCAGCGAAAACTTAAAATGGATGTATAAATTAGTTTTGAACGTTAGAATTACACAAGTCTTAGCTCATACATTTTTTCCCCACTCTTCTTTTTTGGGGGCTTTTTGTTTTTTGCTCCCCCCCCCTTTTTGGATTTTGAGGGGCGGCCGCGCCCCCCCCTTGCCCCCACTTCCAGCGACTCTGTCTATGGCCCTGACCTACCTTCATCAGGCACATTTCGCCAATAACTGAGACTTTGGAAACGCTTTTGGGCAGGAAATGCAAGCATGCCATCGTCTCTGCCAGAAACTCTTCAGCAGTGCAACATTCTCCATTTCCCAAATGTTCACCGAATCTTACATGTGTTTATGCTGAAGCCTGTGACGAATTGTGGGGTGGAGAGGGCAAATTCTTCTCAGAGATTTATTAAATCTCCCTTCAGAAGCACTATCGGTAGTGACCGCATGAATGCCTTGATGCTGCTCTTTGTTCATAGAGACATTAAACTTGATTATGACAAGGTGATTGATTTATTTGCATCTAGACACCCTCGCAGAATGCTTTTCACCAATCCACTTTCAGCGTAGCCTTGATTTGTATCTGTTACCTTAAAATCAAATTTAGAAGACATGCCCATAGAAGATATGCCCTTCAACTGTTGTAATACCATAATTATGTACATGTAAATCTTAAATTCTGTTCAGATCTGGCATTTATGAAAATATGTTCTGTGAGCTCTCTGTCTGTATACAAATGAATGTACCTTTCCAAACCCATGAACTACATAACGGACAATCAATGCTTTGCTACAAATGAATTAAAGGTGTCTCCAAATTGAAAGTCATTACTTTATTAGGTATTCTTTCAATTCATATCCCAAACTGAAACAGTCTACACAACAGTCGGCCTGTTTAGTGAATCGTAGTGTTATACAGTTTAATGTTTTGCAAGTATTCCAACAAAATAGATATTTTAGGGAACTAAATGTGGGCTCTGATGGACATGCAGCCTCGCACTTTGGTCCACCTGTGCACATTTAGGATTTAAAAAAACTAAAACCTATGATTTAGCCTTAGGTAAGTGGATTTAGGAACTGCATTGCTTTTCATATGATTTTAGAAAACAATATTTCATGTTGTGTTACATGAACATCATGGAAGTTTCGCAGGAATAGTAATTTCCTTATCCAAGTGAGAAGTAATATATCTGACCATAGTTGAAGGCTCTTGCATGTAGTTTTTCTTAATTTCAATGTTGTAAATAAGGTTACAAGATGAGGTTCCAGGCAGAAATTGTGACATCATGACCCATTTTCATGTTTAACATAACTATTCAAATTTATCAGTCATTCTTCTGAATTTCCTGCCAAAGAAACCATCTCAGAGTCATTACAAGAATTTGATTTGTATATTGCTAGATATATTTCTGGCCTACATACATGTCTTACATGTATGTCATGTATGTACCTTTAAACCGGATGTTTCATTAGGGAAAAAAGTACTAATTTTATTTTGCTTCTGTAATGACATACTCATACTATTACAAACATTCTTTCAAGTTATCACAAGATTTGAATTTTGAAATTGCCATATTTTTCTCTAGCCTGCAATAGTTATTTGATATGTGAATGTGCTTCTGTAATACCACATGATCATGTCAGAAATATATAAGGTTTAAAACATTTCAGTGTAATTTAATTTCTCGGTACATTTGACGGTCTTGTTAACACATAAATGCTTGCTGCAATAAGAGTTAAAATACCCCTCTACAGAATGCACCAGATTGCACCATTCTAAGCTAAAAAGTGCAAAAGCTCCCTATTGTGGGAGGGGGAAACACTCCCACACCCTCCCCCCACATGCTTTGCTCGCTCGGGCTTGGTCGCTCCGCTCCCTCGCCTTATCATCCCCCAACATTTCACAATAGACTGCTCATTTTGTGCCCCCTTTTTTATAATTCCTGGATCCGCCCCTGTTCCTAGCCTAGGTGTATTTCACAGTGTGCACGCTACTAAATATTGTTGGAAAGCGTTTCCAACATGCGGGCTGGCGAGACCTCTGTATAGAGTCCGGACTCATTGCAGAAGGGTCTGTTGAGGGTGTCCTTGATGGCCGTCGGTACAACCGTGCAGTCCGGTTTCATAAACTTTTGTATGAGGCTTTACAACGGCTTGCATGGACGGGATTTGAAGAATGGCTAGCGTCCAAGGGAAGCAACCTTGATTTTACTGGGATGGTCGATGAGTTTTCCCAAGACATAGGCCAGGAGACCTTCACTGCAACGCTTCACCATCCGGTGTTCATAACTTTGGCAGATCACTTCGTGGAGTACCAGAGACATCTTCGTGAAGATGCAGGGGACTTGGCATCAATTTGGATGTCTTACTTTGACATAATAGACAATACACTCAACCTGTTGCGAAGTTCTCGAGAGGGGAATTGGCCGTTGCTCCTCTCTGCAATTCACAACATGATTCCGTGGTGCTTCGCCTATGGCCCTATGACAAACAGAATTATGTGCGGTATATGTCAAGCTACTATGCGGAGATGTCAAACCTGGGGACGGAACATCCGGATGCACTGGCATTCCTCAAGAGTGGCGGGTTTTCTGTCCAACTTCGCTCAGACAATACATTCGAGAGGATTCCTGTGGATCAAGTAGGCGAAGAAACAGTAAACAAAGACACTCAGACGCCAGGCGGAACCAAAGGCTTTAGTTTTAAGCCAGGGGCCATCAGCCGACATTACCTCACTGCGGAATACAGAAGCTCATTCTTAAGATTATTGTGAGATGCCTTTGGAGTTGGTAACTCTGCCTTCAGGCACCCTGATCTGAGCCAAACCAGGATAAACAAGGATGAAAAGAATATCACTTCATCGGTAGACCTGCTTGAGTCCAACTGGATCAACCCATTCCGTGTCCACTCTGACATAGTCAGTCTATCAACTGGCACAGCTGCACCTGGACCCATAGTTAGTGATCTATTGGAGGCTAGGAATAAGGGCACAGCTGCCTATGAACTCTTCCGAGAGGAGAGGTTGGGAGATGAGCCTTAAGAGGGGTTTCTTTGAGCCATTAAAGAAGCAGAAGCTGAAAACATTCACCTTAGACTACTGGTGGGTTCAAAAAACATGTCGTTTGGTGAAGCCTCCAAAGCTATCCTTTCAGCAGCCTTACGAGAAAGAAAAGCCTGTCGACGAATAGACATAGTGTTTGATGTCTACCGAGACGAATCGATCAAGAATGCAGAGAGAGTCAATCAAGGATCTCGGGTTCGGATGTCATTCAGGATATTTGCACCAGGACACAAAGTGAAGCAATGGAAACATTTCCTACAAAACCCTACACTACTGATTTAATTTCTTGTGAATGACTGGAGCAAAGATAAGCAAAGGAGCAGACTATCTGGGAAGAGTTCTTCGCCACTATGGGAGATGTATGCAGAAGACTAACGGAGAAATACGTCAGCAACGTCCCAGCTCTAAGATGCACTCAAGAGGAGGCTGATACAAGGCTCTACATCCATGCCAATGACTGTGCCAAGTCTGGATTTGCTGCAGTAGTGATTGTATCTGAGGATACAGATGTCCTGGTTATTGGCATGGCATTTTCATTACAGTTGGAATGCTCACTTTTAATGAAGTCTGGAACAAAATCGCGCACTGAGTATGTAGATGTCAGGAAGTTAGCAGCCACACTGGGTCCGGAAAAATGTGGCGGTCTCCTGGGATTACATGCAATAACCGGGTGTGATACAGTAAGCTGCTTCACCGGAAAGGGCAAAGTCACAGCCCTCAAGTTGTTGAACAGTGATAGACAGATTGAAACACTCAAATGCTTTGGCAAAGACTGGGAAATATCATCACAGCTTCTTAAAGCATTGGAGTCTCTTGTATGCCATCTGTACAGTGCGAGGACAGTGACTGAGGGTGTCAATGAGTTGAGGTTCAACATCTTCTTGTAAGGAAAGGAGAGGCTGAATCCTGGCAGCTGCCACCTTGTGCCTCTTCACTCCACAATCACTGCAAGAGGGCCAATTATTAATGCGCTGTCTGGAAGAGGACCATGGACGCGTTCCATGAAATTCCTTTTCCTGTCGGTCATGGTTGGAAGAAAGAGGATGGGAACTTGATCATTGATTGGGGGATGACCCACCTGCTCCAGAGACTGTGATGGAACTGATTGCATGCAACTGTCGCTAGGAATGTAGTGACGAGAGTTGCACTTGTGTCCAGAACAACATGAAGTGCACATATCTCTGCAGTTTACAGACATATCAAAATAAGCAAGCTGAAGACGACAATGAAGTAAAATTCGAGGCAATTAATGATGATGAGTATGATGATGGTTCAGATGATGAATAAGCTAACCAACACGCTGAAAACATAGTCATGGTATAGCAGCTTGCCATGGCACAACCTTGTCTATGTAATGTAAATGTAACTGTCTATGTATGTAATGCTAACATATGCCTAGTACACTGCAATCAAAACCTACTTAGCCCTTTCACTTCTGAAGTTCTTTGACTTTATTCATTGACATGATGTATGACCTAAGTTGAGACAATTTGACATGGTGATACAAGGTAGCCAAGACAGAGTGAATTTGTATAGGGTACTGGGTATAAAATCATACCATGGTGGAACTATAACACGGGCACCATTCAATACAAAACTGGGCAAGGACACAAACATGGAAAGTGACTGATTTTATAATGTTAGTATCTGTAGTTGATTCAGTAAAAAGAGTTCCGAATATGTAGTGTACAATTTTGCCTGCTTTTGCGCTAAAATAAGACATGATAAGAAATGCATGCA
>NW_014577860.1:62097-71576 GCF_000485595.1 Priapulus caudatus
AGCGCTAAACCTGGTGTACAATTTCCGCACAGCGTTTGATCTCTATAAAAAGTAACGCGATTGCTTCCCGAGTGCTAATTTTTGGCATAGCGACCAACAAGACATGCCGCGTTCGTTAGCGATCAAATTTGACAAAAAGCCTTTTATTTCTGCAGAAAAATATGCATCTATGCAAGAATTTGAGACCGTTTTTTATGATCCGATCATGTGGCGCATTCTATAAATTACGCGAGAAAATCGTGTTTCGACGTGGCGATTTTTTTTAAGATTTTTTATTTGGATCACATAGAATATCAAGTTTCGCATAGTAGGTGAAATGCAATTTTATTCAATGTAAAGTCATTCTATTCAACTTGCCGACTACTCGAAATATGCACCGACTTAGGCTTCGGCAAGCAGGCACGGGGCACCAGAATCGCTTGAAGGCCGCAAGTGGGGTCGAAGAATCGCCAAAACTCAAAACCGTCACGAGCGAATTAAACAAAATTTTGCACGCCGTGTGCAGCGGTGTTTTGTCGGAACGGAATTTTATTGGCGTTTCGACAGATTCGACGAAAAAAACGTTTTCTATACAGACACTGTCGACACTATTAATCACTACGGTTCATTCAGCCTGTTAGGTTAGAGGATGTGACGCGTGCATCGGCCGACCAACTCGGAGGGCTCTGCAGCTCGTGCAATAAAAGCTGACGCACGTTTTGTAGTTTGCATTTATTTAAGGCTGGCTATGGTGTGTGGTATGACATAGCACATTGAGATGGGTGGGACTGGTTACTGGTAATTTAAACCGAATTCTTTCAATATATGTGGCTGCCCATTCTTGGACTGCGCCGAGCTGTTTTGTCAGGCACAAATGTGGTGTCAGTTTAGTAAATTCGCGGATAGTTATTTTAAAACGCCGGACAAATATGATCATAATCTAATGGTGCGGACAGCTGAAGTACATTGGCTACCTAGCTTTAATATTGCCACTCTGGCCGAAAACGGCGAATATACTATTTTCCAGCTCTGCAAATTCAATTCTTAAGCTAATGGATGCTTTGGAGGATTTAATAGTGGTCTGTTCTTCATAATTCAGGTCAAACTGTCTGAGGAAACCTTAACAGCACACCCTCTTTACCCGGCTGAAGGAGCTTCACCTTACTCACTCTTCGTAGGGCTATACTGAGGGGACCCCGCAGATTCCCTCGATGAAAGGGGGATGCAAAATGTCTGTACTCCCCCACCACAGCAGACGTAGGTAAACCACCGCTCACGATGGGAACCATTACCTCACCTCACGGCGAGAAAACTCGCATACACGCCTCAGTGAGAAAATACCGCTCACCCCCATGGTGAGAAAAAATGGGTGGCCCTCAGGTGGACCCACACCCAGCAGATTACTCGCTCGCTTTGTGGGCGAGCAGAATATGGGCCCTCCTCGGCCCACGTAGAACCTCACGCCTCGTGGGCGCGGTGCAGGCGCTGAATAGTAGCCGGAGCGACTGACGGCGACAAGCCAGTCGAGCGTGCTCTGTGCTTCGCTCGAGATCAACAATGCAGAGAACTGAATCTCGTGACGAGGGGGGGGAGGAAGTCTCTCACCAATCATGCGCCGCTACTCGCGCTGAGAGGATGCCGGCCGCGTAGTCAACTGCATGCATTCCACCATCCGCTACGCTCGCGTAGCGGCCCTGCATATCAACCCCAAACTCAAGTAGGGTCGATGAAACCACTGTATTGTCTCTTCGAGACAGCCGGTTGACCCTCTTCGGCGGCTTTATCGCGACGCGTCGTCCTCCCGGCCGAACACTCGTCGCGACAAAACCACTAAGCAGCATCCTGACAGGATCTGCGTTTGCACCAGTGTTTAGCGTTTTGTGCTTCCGCGCGACATCAGGGGGGCGCCACTTGACAATACTCAGTAACAGCAGTCTCTTCACGTATAGTGTTGTGCAATCACGGTGGAAGTGGCAACGAGAAATAACAAGATAGATATTCCTACCTTGTGCTCGTATCGTCGCACGCGGCCGGTCTCCACTCCCCCACGCAGCGCCTAGTGGTACTGCGCTCGACTCTCCGGACCGGTTCGTCCGGTTCGGTGTGGTTGTCAACAATGCCAGACGAGCGGACGTTTACGGGACCAGACAGTGACACAAACAACCACGGTGCCCTTAATGACGTGATATGATCAGGATATTACTGTAAGTGTGGAGAGGGTTAGGACGCCGGCCTGACGGTACACCGTACGGCACTCGACAAAGGGACGACAACGCCCGGATGCGGCTAAGGCTTGCTACTCGAGGGCTATTAAATATATCCTATTAATTACTATTACACTGCTATTGCCGTTACCAATTATTTTGATCTACTATCAGTATTATTATTATGCAGCCCACGACGACGGATGTGACCGAATAGAACAGCTCCGCTTGTACTCACTCTTTCTCGGCCGCGGTTCTCACTGCGATGGAGTCTCTCTCGCTCGAACAGTCTCGCCACCTAAACGCATCCCAAGCTGCGTGCTCGTCGCTCTCTTCCCTAACTGCCTCTGCACTAAATCTCTCTTCTATAAAAATCTTCCACTCTCAGCACCTGTTCTTTAGCCTCAACTTTCATGCCGCTCGCACTCAACACAACAAACAAACCACCTGGGTGTTGCACAAGGCACCTCTTTCGGCTAAGCTGTTTTCCTACGCTAGCCCGCTCTTCCGGCGCTAGAGGTGTTACAAGCATCAGCGGAGCTAATGGCAGCCCCATAGAATCCGGCGGTGAGTGAGCTATTGCTGCATACACTTACAACAGATCAGTGAAACACACAAAAAGACATTTACCAAACATAAAACCGATCGACAAACACCTTCTCCCCCTGTGGGCTAAACTCAACCGCGGCGATGGCACTGGCGCTCAGCGGCAACCGGTTCACGCCACGAATATTTTTATGTTGTTGTGCAGCGATGCTTAATGGCAAGAAAGAGGTACAGTGTAGATTGGCTCTACATTTGTTTTTATTATTCGTCTAAACGCATATATCAGTCCATCGATGCCAGACAGATATTGTACAATGGGGTGGCAAATCCTCCAGCTTTTTTTGAAAGGGCTAATCATCCAGATGGAAAAATCCATGAAGCAAGCCGAGACTCACATGGGCTTAATGATTAGAATTGCAGCACTGTGTATATGGTGCACTTGTGGTGGCATCGTTGCGGCGCCAGATTATGGGTTAGAGGAATTATACAAATTGAAGTAATTTTTGCAAAGGAATCATGGAACGAACAGTAAAAATGAGCCCGTCAAAAATGTTGGGAAATTTTTGTCCTCTAGCACTTTAATATCCATCATCAACTCTGTTGTGTTGTAGGTCGCAGGAGGTCAAAAGGTCATGAAATTTGACCCCTGCTTAAATCGGATCCGGTCAGAAAATGCCCTTCAGAATGCGTTTACCAAAGGTTATTTTGTGGTCTGCAGTGTGTCTATTCTAAAGGCAAAGAGTATGTAGAAGTTCTGATTTATTAGTCAAAAAAAGCTTTGCGTTTATTTTTTTGTAGCTGATGGTATGCAACGCAGTTTCGACATATCTTACAAAATGCCTATTTTGGCGCTAAAATAGGCCCAAAAATGTAAAGTGAATTGGCTTGGAATTAGTTGCGTGAAATTGGAGAAACTAATCTTTCAAATGGCGTAATAGACATATTCCTGAGTAACAGATTTACTACCCCTTTAATTGAATTTCAAAATTAATTAGGTGCAAAAGGTCTATTGCATACTTTCTTATCATGTCCTAATTTGTTAGCGCAAAGCAGGGCAAATTGTTTACGTACACACAATATTCGGACTTCTTTTTACTGAATCCTGGCAATATTAAAGCTAGGTAGCCATGTATTTCAGCTGTGCACCATTAGAGTTATGACATATGTTGTCCGGCGTTTTAAAAAAATATCGCGAATTTACTAAATGACACCACATTTGTGCCTGAAAAACAGTCGCGCAGTCCAATGGGAGCCATACATTGAAAGAATTCGTTTTAAATTACCAGTAACCATCCACCCATCTCAATGTGTATGTCATTGCCACACACGATAGCCAGCCTAAATAATGCAACCACAAAACGTTGCGTCAGCTTTAGTGCACGAGCTGCGGGCCCTCCGATTGGTCGGCCGATGACGCGTCACATCCTCTAACCTAACAGGGTAATGAACCGGTAGTGATTTAATAGTGGTCACGTGTCATATGCAGGCTCAATGGGTGGTGCGCTGAAGAGAGGTTAGTGCAGTTAGTGGGGGCACTGGAATGGCCAGCGTCTTCCGTTCTAGAAGACTGTGATGTCGATGTCGATGAGGCGATGGTGCGACACGCTTTGATAGCGCGTTTTCAACCTCTGGGTAGTGCACTGGGGAGGAGAGCAGCCCTACGAGACTGCGTTCGCCAGCCTGGGCAAAGTTGGCGTGAGTATGCCCGAGAATTAAAGAGGCTGACTTTAAGGGCACAACCTTTTCTCACTTCGGAGCAAGCGAGCGAACTTACGTGTTGTCCCGCAATGATTTGACCGTGGAGGGTTCTGCGTTGGTGGCCGACGAGTATGAGGCGGAGATGGGCGATTTCGCGGTCATATTTCGTAAACCAGCAGTGAGGCCTGCTGGAGTAGATCCTCGTGCTGCTAGGCCTAGGGTGGGTTTATCCGATTCCGGCACTGGTAGGTTATGTCGGGAGGACATACAGGAAATTGCTAGGTTGGTGGGTGATATGTTGTGTGGTCGTGAGAATGATCAGCAATGGCGTGCCAGCCCGCAGCAAGTCAGTCGAGGTGCTCCGCATTCACGGGGTTCAGCTAGGTGTGATTATAGCTGCTGGTTGTGTGGTAGGCTGTGGCATTTTGCGCAGGACTGCCCCGATAGTGTAGGGAAGCACCGGCTGCACAGATAGTTTATATTGATAGTTTATATTAGTTCGCGACACGGCATGCACGACGCGTCACCATAAATCACAACAGACACATATTGGTGATCGCGCGGTAATGCACCTGCGTTATATTAGCGGACCGGATTTGTTGACGCAAAACTCGGAGGTAGAGGGACACTCGGCTCTCATCCTTTCCGCCGCACGGTCCAGTTTTCACAAAGCTCCTCCACCCTCTCCTAGACACACTCGTCCGTTTCTCCGCCTGCCGAGATATCCGCACACCAAGCCGCTTCGCTACCTTCTCGAGTCCTCCCGTACCCGCAAGTATCCCCCGCCCGTATCTGCTGCCTGCCGTTTCTTACCCGACCGAGCGTCATCGAGAGCAGCCGCAGTAGCACTGTCTAAGGTACGGCATTATTGTCCATCGGTTATCTCTCTGTATAGTGGGGCAGATATGTAACAAAAATAGGTCGAAATGTTCACATCTGGCAGAAAGTGTGAAATTTTGCATGCATGGGTATTTTGACATGCTGAGTTCGAAAATTGCCGGATCCAAGAGGTCTGACTAATGGACCGGCCGCCATCTTGAATTCCAATATGGCCACCATGACAAAACATTGAATATTACTATCTTGGGTTCTAAATGACCTGTGGCGCTGAAATTTAGTACACAACAGCATTTCGACATGCAGGGTTTAATAATGAAATAATTTGAAATGTCTGACAAACCATATGGTAGCCATTTTAAATTCCAATATGGCCACCATGAAGAAAAATTGAACATTACTATCTTGGGTTCTAAATGACATGTGGCGCTTATATTTGGTACACAAGAGCATTTTGCCATGCTGAGTTCAATAATGGATTGATTTGACATGTCTGACAAACCATAAGTGACTGATTTTATAATGTTAGTATCTGTAGTTGATTCAGTAAAAAGAGTTCCGAATATGTAGTGTACGTAACAATTTTGCCTGCTTTTGCGCTAAAATAGGACATGATAAGAAATGCATGCAATAGACCTTTGACCTAATTAATTTGAAATTCAATTAAAAGGGGTATAAATTGTATCAGGAATATGTCTATTACCATTTGGAAGATTTAGTTTTCCAATTTCACCAACTAATTCCAAGCAATTCCACTTTTAGATTTTGGCCTATTTTAGTGCCAAAATAAGGCATTTTTAAGAATATGTCAAAACTCGTTGCATACCATAGCGTAAATAAAAATAAAGCAAACTTTTTTTACTATAAATCAACTTCTACATCTCTTTGCTTTAGAATAGACACACTCAGACCAACAAATAACCATTGGTAACGATTCTGTAAGGCATTTTCTGACAGGGGTCCGATTTTAAGCAGGGGTCAAATTTCATGACCTTTTGACCTCTGCTGACCTACATACACACCAGATTTGCATATGATGGATATTAAAGTGTAGAGGACAAAAATACCAACATTTTGAAGGGTCATTTGTCACTGTGTGTCCATTCCTTGCAAATTTATTCAATTTTATATTTCCTCTACTCCATAATTGGCGCCTGCCGCTCCACCACAAGTGCACATATACAAGTGTTAATTCTACCATTAAGCTGTGAGTCTCGGCTTGCTTCATGGATTTTTTCCATCTATGGATATAGCCCTTTCAAAAAAACTGAGGATTTGCCACCCCAGTTGGTACCAATATCTGGTCTGGCTCATGGACTATATATGTCCGTTTCAGACGAATAATAAAAACAAATGTTAGAGCCCAATTACACTGTACCTCTTTCTTGCCATTAAGCATCGTGCACAACAACATAAAAATATTGTGGCGGTGGTACCGGTTGCCGCGAGCCCAGTGCTCGCCGGGGTTGAGTTTGCCCCAGGGGGGGAGTAAGTGTTGTGTTTGTGATCGGTTTTATGTTTGTAATGTCTTTTTGTGTGTTTCATGTGCGTTTTGTAAGTGTATTGCAGCAATTACTTACTCACCGCCGGATTCTATGCGGGCTGCCATTAGTCGCGATTGTAACCCCCTCTAGCGCCCGAGAGCGGGGCTAGCGTAGGAAAACAGCTGGCGAAAAGAGTGCCGTGTGCAAAACCCAGCGTGGTTTGTTGTTGTGGTTGAGTGAGCGAGCGGGAAAGTTGAGGTAAAGAAAGTGCAGAGGAGTTGGCGAGTTTTAGAGAAGAGAGATTTAGTGCAGACGAGTTAGGAAGAGGAGCCAAGCGCGCAGCTTGGGGCCGTTTTAGGTGCGACGGTTCGAGCGAGAGAGACTCATCGAGTGAGAACCGGAGACGAGAAAGAGTGAGTACAGCGAGCTGTTATTTCGGCACACCGTCGGGGCTGAATAATAATAATAATACTTGATAGTAGAATCAATAATAACGGTAACGGCAATAGCAGTTGTAATAGTAATTTAATAGATATATTTAATAGCCCCTCGAGTGGCAGCCTTAGGCGCATCGGGCGTTGAGTGCGTCCCTTGTGTGAGTGGCCGTACGGGTGTCCCGTCAGCCAGCTGCCCCCCGGCGTCTAACCCTCCCCTACACGTTACAGTAATATCCGTATCATTCACGTCATAAGGTGGCACCGTGTTGTGTGTGTCACTGTCTGTCCCGTAACGTCCGTCGTCTGGCATTGTTGACTAACCACACCGAACCGGAACGAACGCTGGTCCGGAGGGAGTGAGCGCAGTAGCACTTAGGCGCTCGTGGGGGAGTGGAGACGAGGTGGCGACGATACGATGCACAAGGTAGGAATATCTATCTTGTATTTCTCGTTGCCACTATCCACCGTGTTGCACAACACTATACGTGAAGTAGACTGCTAGTTACTGAGTATTGTCAAGTGGCGCCCCCTGATGTCGCGGAAGACAAAACGCTACAACTGGTGCCGCAGACCTGTCGGTGTGCTTAGTGTGTTTTGTCGCGACGATGTTTCCCGGGGAGCGGTTCGCGATGCCGCCGAAGGGTGCCCGGGCGAAGAGACAATAGCAGTGGTTTCATCGGACCCTACTGAGTTTGGGGTTGATATGCAGGGCACGCTACGCGTAGTAGGGGATGGTGGATGATGAGTTGACTCCGCCGGCATCCTTAGCGCCGAGTAGGGGCATGAGTTGGTGAGAACTCCCCCTCGTCGACGAGATTCAGTCTCTTGCATTGTTGATCTCGACGAAGCAGCAGAGCACGCCGCTGCTTGTCGCCGTCAGTCGCTCCGGCTACTATTAGCCCTGCACCGCGCACGAGGCGTGATCTACTGGGCCGAGGAGGGCCCATATTCTGCTCGCACAAGGCGAGCGAGTAATCTGCTGGGTGTGGGTCACCTTGAGGCGACCATTATTTTCTCACCATGGGGGTGATGCGGTATTTTCTCACTGAGAGGGTGATGCGAGTTTTCTCGCCGTGAGGTGAGGTAATGCGTTCCCATCGTGAGGGTGGGTTACCTACGTCTGCTGGTGGTGGGGGAGTGACAGCACATTTTGCATCCCCCTTCATGAGGGAATCTGGGGGGTTCCCTCAGTTAGCTACGAAGAGTAGGGTGAAGTGAAGCCCTTCACGGGTAAAGAGGGTGTGCCGTTAGAGGTTTCCTCAGACAGTTTGACCTGATATGAGAACAGACCACTATTAAATCCTCCATAGGATCCTATACTTAAGAATTGAATTTCAGGAGCTGAAAAATAGTATTTCGACCGTTTTCGGCCAAGTGCCAATATTAAAGCTAGGTAGCCATGTACTTCAGCTGTGCACCATTAGATTATGACATATGTTGTCCGGCGTTTTAAAATAATATCGCGAATTTACTAAATCGACACCACATTTGTGCCTGAAAAAACAGTCGCGCAGTCCAATGGGAGCCATATATTGAAAGAATTCGTTTTAAATTACCAGTAACCATCCACCCATCTCAATGTGTATGTCATTACCACACACGATAGCCAGCCTAAATAATGCAACTACAAAACGTTGCGTCAGCTTTAGTGCACGAGCTGCGAGCCCTCCGATTGGTCGGCCGATGACGCGTCACATCCTCTAACCTAACAGGGTAATGAACCGTAGTGATTTAATAGTGTCACGTGTCTGTATAGAAACGTTTTTTTTCGCGAATCTGTCAAACGCCAATAAAATTCGTTTCCGACAAACACCGCTGCACACGGGTGCAAAATTTTTGTTTAATTCGCTGTTAGGTTTTGAGTTTTGGCGATCTTCTTCGACCCACTTGCGGCTTCAAGCGATTCTGGTGCCCGTCTGCTTTGCCGAATGCCAAGTCGGTGCATAGTTTGAGTAGTCGCAAAAGTTGAATAGAATGATTTACATTGAATAAAATTGCATTCACCTCATGCGATAACTTGATATTCTATGTGATCAATAAAAAATTTAAAAAAATCGCACGTCGAAAACGATTTCTCGGTTAATTTAGAATGCCACATGATCGGACATAAAAAACGGTCAAATTTTGCATTAGATTGATATTTTTCTGAAAATAAAAGGCTTTTTTGTCAATTTGATCGCTAAACGAACGCGGCATGTCTTGTTGTCGCTATGCCAAAATTAGCACTCGGAAGCAATCGGTTACTTTTTATAGAGATTCAAACGCTGTGGGAATTGTACACCAGGTTTAGCGCT
>NW_014577860.1:76822-78762 GCF_000485595.1 Priapulus caudatus
GAAACAGCGTGCAGGAACAAAAGGCCCCATGAGCGTTCAGGGCCAATGTGAGTCGCAATAGTGTGAGCAGCAATGTGCCTGAAATTGTTTCCATGTCCAAATGCCAATCACAACCACATCCGTGTCCGTTGCATGAATTACTATACTTCTGTGCCCCCGCTGATATGCATGCCAAGCATGTAGTAATTAACATGCGTGAATCAGCCTCTTCATGCGTATACATGGTTCAATTTGAGAAACATCAGAATGGGGCTTTGATTTAACCTCTTCTTCATTGGTTGTTAGAAGTATTTTCCCTTCTGGAACAGCCATCGTTTGCAGAGCATCTGCAAGGAAACTGAATAATGTCTTTTTGTTGGAATCTACACGAAGGAAGCTGCTCCAGTTTCGTGGTACGAATGTCTGTTCAGTCACATGGAGTGGTATGTCAGTGCCACGACCAAGCCTGGTGCTTCCTTTGAGACTGTCCGTTCTGTAGGTGTCCCACACTAGATCAACACGCATAACAGACTCCTCGTTTAACTTTCGGGCAATGTACGGAAGGAACTGTTTCTGTGCATAGTCACCAAATGTCCTGACCACACTGTTGCACTTCGTAGGCTCCAACTGGTGGACTAAGGCAGCCCCATCAAAAATGCTAACTACTTCTTTCAGCATATCATGAGGACATGGCGCTTAAGCTTCCAAACACGGCAAAAGTTCAGCTTTCGCGATCGGTGGGCGCATTGTATTTATATCTTCAGCCAATGCTGGTGGCCACCCATGACACTCATGTTCAAAGAATGTATCAAGATCACCATCTCTTGCTTGGCAAGAAATGTACATTCGCGAGAGCAGCGCCACATTACTTTTCATACTTGTAATCTTCGCCTGAGACTTTCCATGTGTGTTCTTGGGCTTCGATTTGAACAGTGGCAGATTGTTCTTTGAAATGGTATCATAGAAATTGACGGAAGGATCCTTGATTCGCTGCTCCACTAATCTGTCATATCGTGTTTTGCCAGTGTCCTCCACAGATCGCACTGTGGCTATCACTTCATCAGGCATGATGACTTTGGTGTCAAGCACATACAGGTCTTTACTGTCTTCCGCGAACGGGTTTCCCAGTTTTTCAAATGAACTGATTGTATTATTGAGATCTGATGCAAACGATTTCTGGACACTAAGCAATTGTTCGTGGTGGCGGACATCAGTTTGCCACTGTCTTTGAAACTGGTCCTCAAACTCACTCAGGATTCTGGCTATTTCTGCACCAGCCACCATCCACCGGCGAAGAGCCCCTTCATTCTCGGTAATTCCAATGACTCCACCATCACCTTTCACTATAGCGTTCTGCTGTTCGTGTATCTGATCGTGTGCCAAAGCAGAGAACTTGTGTGATGACTTCTGAGTGACAAAGTTCCCCTTGACAAATTCACGATGGATATCCACGGAATCGTTTGGAAGTTCCTGAAGGTTCATTACATGCACTGTCAACCATCTGGCATAATGGTAATGGTCCATGGCAAACATCCACGGAATGATCGCCGTAAGGGTCTCCACATACAGCGTGTAGTTGGCCTCCCGTTGTGATCTTATGAATGCCAAGATAAGACACTCCAATCGTAGGGCTTTATTCCAGTAACAAAACTGGGGGTACCCTGCTGCCATCTTCTGGCTCCACATTTTCGTATTCTTGTGTTCCTGTATGTATGTGCTGCAGTGTGTTCGCGTGTGTTTCGGGCGCTGCCGTTGGTGCGCCGCCGATGACCACGTGTGTTCACATTTCGTCATGTCGGCCATATGGAATTAAGTAAGACATGGCATGCTATGTGTTGCAAACACTGTGCAATCCACCAGTAGCCAGGGGGGTTCGGCGGGCGTTCGAACACCCCCGCCCCGCAAATGCAAAAAATTAAAAATTTGGCCTCCTCGCCGATTCGAACTATTTGCAGAAATAC
>NW_014577860.1:79629-106789 GCF_000485595.1 Priapulus caudatus
TATTTCTGCACCAGCCACCATCCACCGGCGAAGAGCCCCTTCATTCTCGGTAATTCCAATGACTCCACCATCCCCTTTCACTATAGCGTTTTGCTGTTCGTGTATCTGATCGTGTGCCAAAGCAGAGAACTTGTGTGATGACTTCTGAGTGACAAAGTTCCCCTTGACAAATTCACGATGGATATCCACGGAATCGTTTGGAAGTTCCTGAAGGTCCATTACATGCACTGTCAACCATCTGGCATAATGGTAATGGTCCATGGCAAACATCCACGGAATGATCGCCGTAAGGGTCTCCACATACCGCGTGTAGTTGGCCTCCCGTTGTGATCGTGCGCGCGTGTGTGTGTGTGCGCGCGCGTGTGTGTAGTAGATAGTATTGTTCAATTTTTCGTCATGGTGGCCATATTGGAATTCAAAATGGCTGCCATATGGTTTGTCAGACATTTCAAATCAATCCATTATTGAAGTCAGCATGTCAAAATGCTCTTGTGTACCAAATTTCAGCGCCGCAAGTCATATTGAACCCAAGATAGTAATGTTCAATGTTTCATCATGTGGCCATATTGGAATTCAAAATGGCTGCCATATGGTTTGTCAGATATGTCAAATCAATCCATTATTGAACTCAGCATGTCAAAATGCTCTTGTGTCCCAAATATAAGCGCCACATGTCATTTAGAACCCAAGATAGTAATGTTCAATGTTTCGTTATGGTGGCCATATTAGAATTCAAGATGGCAATTTTTGAAATCAGCACCCCAAAATACCCCTGTATACAAAATTTCACCCTTTCTGCCAGATGTGAACATTTTTTTCACATATCTGCCCCACTAGTAAGCGTGTGTAGTCTAGTTTTCTGTATAGTCGGTAGTGAAGTGTATCTCGTCGTGCAATAGAAATAGCGGAGAGTAGTATTCCATTTCTGAGTTCGTGTTATTTATCAGTCACCTCTTATCTACCTATGGCGGCCGCTATCCACGCAACCTGTCACTACCCTACGGAATGGGTGCCACGGGCGCACCTACCAAACCGTAGAGCCTGGGGAGCGGGAAGCTGAACGGCTTCCCTAGATTGGTGCAGTGACCAGCGGTTTGGTTCGGTAGTGGCAATACTTGCGTGGGTAGCCACGTTTCTAGTATCGGTATAGTATCTGCTATCTAGTATCGTATCAGTTCTAATATCTGTTTTTCTCTCTAAGCACGAGTTGACGATACGGTCCGTATAGAATAGTGCGCGGGAGGATTTCCGGAACGGCCCCGGATCTCGAGGTCGGCAAGGTCATCGGGGTTCTATGAGGGGCAACCCGAATCAATATCGCGGGGGGACGCGATAGAGTGTGATATGGTGTTCCAGCCTCGGTCCGATTCGGCTGATCCACTTCGGCGGGATGCGGTGTCTTCGAGTCCGCGCCCGTCATGGCAGGTTGAGATACTGTTGTGTGGGCAGCGAGTGCCATTTGTAGTTGACACTGGGGCTGAGCTGTCTCTATTGAATCGTGTCACCTACGACGGCCTTCCAGCGCGGCGGCCGAGTCTCCATTCCTTGGAGGTTGCGTTGGTGATGTGCAAGGCGGGTCTCTGAGAGCCCGACATGGCGTCTGGGCGGAGTTGTTTCTCGGAGATCAGGTATTTAGGCATGAGTTAATCGTGATGGATAGCGGCCTTCGGGGAGGTTTACTGGGAATGGATTTCCTGAGAAGTTACGATTGCCTGATTGATGTCCGTAGGGGGCATTTGACTGTCGGTGATACATTGCATGTTATGCACGAGAGCCCGGGGTTAGTCCCTTGCGAGATTGGAGCAGTGGATCGCGTAACGATCCCTGCTGGGCATAAATGTATCATCATGGGTGAGGCGGTTACCCCCTGGCGAGAGGATTGCCTTGCAATGGTAGAGCCATTAGATTGTTTCAGAGCTGATATGGATGAGAATGGTATCCTGATGGCAAGGTGTCTGGTGGACATGTGTAATGGCCAGGTGCCTGTGTCAGTCCTGAATTTAGGAGACGAGGATGTAGTTTTTGAGCCTGGGGAGTTACTGGCTCACCTCGAGGTGCGGGTAGTGAGGCGGTTGGGCACCGGTGAGTTCGGTGAGTCCTCGCCTCTTCCGGACAGTTCTGGTTTGCCGGCGCATATGCGGGTAATGTTGGAGACAATTGACTCTGGGTTGTCTCGTCAGGAGAGATGTGAGGTTTCAGCTCTGCTTCAAGAGTATGCGAGTTTGTTCACTGCTCCTGGTGAACAACTTGGGCAGACGGGGATGGTCAAGCACCGGATTGATACTGGCGCTCATTATCCCATCAAGCAAGCTCCACGTAGAAGTCCGTTGGCTCGCCAAGAGATAATGAACGTGGAGGTCGATAAGATGTTGGCATCCGGTACCGTCCGGCCCAGCAGCAGTCCGTGGGCGTCCCCGGTGGTGTTGGTCACAAAGAAGGACGGCTCGACGAGGTTCTGCATAGATTATCGCAAGCTGAACAACGTTACCCGTAAAGATGCCTATCCACTGCCGAGGATCGAAGATACGCTGGATTCCTTGGACTGCGCCAGTTGGTTTTCTACTCTCGATTTAACCTCGGGTTATTGGCAAGTGGAGATGGATCCGGAGGATGTTGCAAAGACCGCGTTTGGGATGTGGAGAGGTGCCTACGACTTCTCCGTGATGTCGTTCAGTCTTTGCAACGCACCGGCGACCTTCCAGAGGTTGATGGAGTGTGTGCTTCGAGGTCTGCTGTGGACGGAGTGTCTTGTTTACATAGATGACATCATCATTTTTGGTAAGACCTTCGACCGAGCCATTGGCAACCTGACCATTGGCGGCTGTGGTGACTTTCGTAAAGCAATTTCGGCACTATCTGTATGGTCGTCCATTTTTGGTGAGAACCGATCATGCTTCTTTGACTTGGTTGTTGAATTTCAAAGAGCCAGAGGGTGTAGTGGCGAGGTGGATTGCTTTTCTGGATACTTTTGACATGAGAATCGAGCACCGTGCGGGTAAGCTTCATGGCAATGCTGATGGCTTGTCACGTCAGCCCGTGTGCCGAAAGTGTAAGAGGGAAGATTGTCCGAATTGTTGTCTTCCTAGGGTGTGTCCAGATGGTCGTAGCGTCTCTCACGATCCCCCGTCGTTAGTCGCAGGGCGAGTGGTCGATACGAGCACGATCGTAGATCCATCGGTGGATGGTTTACCCCTTGAGGTGGGGGCGATGTCTGTTTGCTCGGTTGATGAGCATCAGATGGCTGCTCCTGCGGATGAAGCAGACACTGAGTTAGATGGTGTCTTATCGCAGTGGTCTACGCAGCAGATTCGTCAGTGGCAGCGAGAGGATGGTGCCATCTCTGCTGTCTTGAAGGTGTTGGCGGCAGGCGGTGTCCGTCCGCCCATCGCGGAGTTGTCGTCTTCTTCTCCAGAGGGGAAGGCTTATTGGGCACTTTGGGACGAGCTGGAGGTCCATGAGGGAGTGCTTTATCTTCGGCAGGTTTTGGACTGTCGGCCAAGCAGCGATGTTTTGTGTATGGTGGTCCCACCAGTCATGCGCTGGGAGTTGTTCGAGATCATGCATGGTGGTCGGATTGGTGGACACTTCGGCATCACTAAGAGTTTGGCTAGGATCCGGCAGCGTTTTACTTGGCCGGGTATTCGGCAGGATGTTTTGAGGTGGGTTCGGGAGTGTGATTTATGTAGCAGGAGGAAACCAGGGCATCAATGCTCCCCTCTGTCAGCGGATTTCAACGGCACCGTGGGAGAGGATGGCCATTGATTTCATGGGTCCACTTCCCGAGACATCATCCGGCATGAAGTATATCCTTGTAGCTTGTGATTACTTCACGAAGTGGACGGAGGCGTTCGCTTTGCCGGATATGACTGCCCAGACAACAGCGGATTGTCTGGTTTCCGAGCTTTTTCTTCGTTTTGGAGTGCCTCGTCAGTTGCACTCTGATCAAGGGAGAAATTTTGAGTCCGGTCTGTTTACTGAGGTGTGTTCGCTGTTGGGCATCGAGAAGACTCGGACGACGCCCTACCATCCTCAGTCAGACGGAGTTGAGGTTCAACCGGACCTTACAGGATATGTTGAGTAAGGTTGTTAATGATTGACGAGATGACTGGGATACCCTTTTGCCTTGTTTTGGCGGCGTATCGGGGTACAACCCAGGAAAGTACCGGGGTTAGCCCTAATCTTATGATGTTTGGTCGTGAGGTGGGGATGCCCATTGATCTGATGTTCGACCCCCCTCCAGGTTCGGCTGACGAGGTCTGCCCTATCGAGTTTGTGGAGTGGGTTAAGCGTGCGACTCGAGAAGCACACGCCTATGCTCAAACACATTTGGGGCGAGCGGCACAACGTCAGAAGAGAGGTTATGACAGCAAGGTGCGTACCTCGGCGTTCTCTCCGGGTCAATGGGTCTGGTACTTCTACCCTCCTGCAGATGTTAAGTTGGGACTCCCTTGGCGAGGGCCCTATTTGGTATTGCGGGAGGGGTAACGTTAGATGGATTCAGGCTTCTCCTGATAATGTAGTGAGGGTTGTGGCCGTAGATAACCTGAAAGTCTACGAGGGTGTGGATGCACCAGTCTCCTGGTTGGGGGATCAGGCAGTTGGTGTTGACGCAGGTGTTGGTGGAGAGTCTGGTAGTCCGGGGAACGTGGCGGGTCAAGGTGCACCTGATCTGCGCGGCACGGATTCCCAGGTGATGGATGACACAGAGTTGGACGAGTTTGTTGGCTCAGGATTTTCGCGTTCTAGCCTCAAGACACAAGCGGTTAAGTTGCAGCAAGTGGATGGTCCTCAGGCTGGTTCTGAGAGGGATCCTGTGAATCCATTGGTAGCTGGTCAATCGAGAGACCGTTTGGGTGGTTTTGAGTTCTCAAACCCAGTGTGTTGCACCGTACTGATTCGAGCAGTGGCTGTTGGGGGCACCCGAGGTAGTTGCGTCGCGTGTGTTCTCTAGCCGGCTGGTACCGCGCTACTCACCCACGGACATTCAGATTTATTACCCTTAATCGGAACGAGTGTCGGAGTTTGGGACGGATTCCGGAGTTTTGTTGTAAAAACTCCGGAATCCGCACCATTTGATGGTCGAGGGAGTGGTGTGTAAACTCCGACGTATTTCAGGAGATAGGGCTGATAGGGTTTCAGACCTATAGGGGAAGTCTGGTATTGTTGGTGTTCACGTGCTACGTGGCACGTGATGAGTGTGTTTCAGGTCATTTCAGGTCAGGGAGCGAGACGGTGAGCGAAAGACGGATCCCTGAGAGAGTCCTGATTGTCCTGTGGAGGTAATGGGAGAAGAAAAACGAGGTGAGCTGCACAAAGCACTGTGGTTGTGAATCACCATGCACTCGTTTGGGTCGACCATGAGGGTCGAATGTCGTTGACGGTAGTGGTCTTGCACCTGCGCATGCACGGTTAAAAAACTAATGGGCGCATTGCCCTCTGTTTACTGTTGCAGCCGTGTGGCGGAGGTCCTGGGCAGACATGGCGACCGTCCCAGGAGGTGAGGAGGACCGGCCACCCACCGACCGGCCCGGCGGGAGCGAGCACCCAGCCGACGGATTGGAGGCCGTGGAGACTGCGGCGGAGGTCGTCGAGGACCTACTCCGAGAGGTGCCGCTGGGGAGCCCGATGGAGCTGGGCAAGGAGTGGCCGGAGATGCCATTCTCCGACGAGCTGCTGCTGTTGCCTCCGGCCTGGGATGTAGAGCCGGCACAAAAGAAGGCGAGGAGGAAGCCGTCCGCGGGAGAGAGCTCCGCGCAGCCGTCTACAGGAGAAAGATCCGCGCAGCCATCCGAAGGAGGGAGTGCGCAGCCATCCGGCCAGGGGGACGCAGCCCCAAGAGGTGTGGCGGGAGCCGCGGTCGGCGGTGATCGACCGGGGGCTGCTCCCCAGGTATCCACGAGCGTGGACTGGAGAATCTTCATGGCGGCTGCGACAGAGGCAGCGAGAAGGGGAATGGGCGCCTCCATCGGAGGTCGCCACAAGACGGAGCCCTGCCTCAGCGACACGAGAGAGGAGACGGGAGTCGCCTCGTCGCCACCACACCCAGAGGGGAGCTGGGCAAGACCGCGAGAGACAGGGGCACGAGAGGGCCACGAAGGTCACCTCTAGACCCTGCCTGCCCCAGCGCGGTGAGGGGACGGGCTGGGCCCACCCCAGGGAGAATCCGGCTATACCTGCCATCCTGGTGAGGAAGCCAGCCGGGCCTCTGTACCGGCAGAGGCACTCCACCACCCGGGAGCAGCTTCGGCACGGGGCGGGGCGGGGCCGGCATTCTCGTGGTTCGGAGGGGCCATAGTGATCGCCCCTCGGCTGCAGAATGAGCAGTGGTACTGGTGCCTGGCATGCCAGGTACCGACGATGCACGCGCTCGACCACCACGCGGAGTACCACCGCAGCATCTGCACTCTGACGTGGTGCCCGGTGCCTGGGTGTTTAACAGCGGTACCCAGCGCTGTGCTCTACCAGCTGCAGAGTCATCTGCAGACGGAGCATCACTTGGAGCGAGACCACCACTTTGAGACGCCCGGGTGGCTGCAGCAGCGAGGTGCCGACAACCCCACTCATCGGAGGTCGACGAGCGGGTACCTGCGCCTGCAGGAGGAGCGCAGGCGCCTGCAAGGCGAGCGCAGAGGAGTGGCAGCGGCAGCACCACCAGTCGCCCCATCAACCGGCCGGCCTGGAGAGACGGGCGGCCATATGCGTCTGTGGTGGCAGGCGTTTCGGCCAGGCCTGTGGCTGCTTCCTGGCCATCCCTGAAGCGGGAGTCAAACGTTCAGGCGCACCAGAGGCATAAGGTGCATGCCTCGGGAGCTGCGACGCCCACCGCATCCAGGCGGCGGATGTCACCCGACCGCTCGAGAAGGCGAGCGACGGGAGGACCAGCGGCAAGGGAGCAGGTGCCGCCTGAGAGACTGGCGAGAAGCCGACCGATCCCCGCCGCTGAAGGACGAGTACCGTCGTCCATCTCCCAGGTACCGCCCACGCCGACCTCGCCTGCGAGGCCTGCGTCGACAGCAGTGGAGGCACCGCTGGCGGTAGAGGTGCCCGCATCATCAGGAGTACCAGAGAGGCTGCTGGCGACGATGCGCGCACTGGAAATGCCTGGGGCACCTCTTGAGGGCGACTCTATCCAGAACATCACCTCGGAGCTGGTCAACGAGTTTCTGGGGTTGCTCTTCCAGCCCCCAGCCGACCTCCCAGCGTGGGACTACCCCGGCCTGAGCGACCCGGACGGCGGGCCAGCATTAGACCGGCTGGATCATATGTGAGTCCTCCAGCTGCATCAGGCACAGGCCTGGGGTAATGCCCAGCGACGTCGCGCCGAGAGCCTGGATAGGCGCATCCACGAGTTCCTGGAGGCGAGGACCCGCACCGTTCTGCGGTCGATGATGATCGCAAGCCAAGAGAGGGGGGATATGGCGCAAAAGTAGGTCTTTCACCGGTACACCGCCATGCGCATCTTGGGATCGACCTGAGGGTCAATCTTGAAGAGGGGAGGAGTGTGGCGGTGGTACCGGTTGCCGCGAGCCCAGTGCTCGCCGGGGTTGAGTTTGCCCCAGGGGGGGAGTAAGTGTTGTGTTTGTGATCGGTTTTATGTTTGTAATGTCTTTTTGTGTGTTTCATGTGCGTTTTGTAAGTGTATTACTCAATTACTCAATTACTCACTCACCGCCGGATTCTATGGGGGCTGCCATTAGTCGCGATTGTAACCCCCTCTAGCGCCCGAGAGCGAGGCTAGCGTAGGAAAACAGCTGCCGAAAAGAGTGCCGTGTGCAAACCCAGCGTGGTTTGTTGTTGTTTGAGTGAGCGAGCGGGAAAGTTGAGGTAAAGAAAGTGCAGAGGAGTTGGAGAGTTTTAGAGAAGAGAGATTTAGTGCAGAGGAGGTAGGAAGAGAAGCCGAGCGCGCGGCGTGCGAGCGGCCGTTTTAGGTGCGACGGTTCGAGCGAGAGAGAGACTCATCGAGTGAGAACCGGGGACGAGAAAGAGTGAGTACAGCGAGCTGTTCTTTTGGCACACCGTCGGGGCTGAATAATAATAATACTTGATAGTAGAATCAATAATAACCGTAACGGCAATAGCAGTTGTAATAGTAATTTAATAGATATATTTAATAGCCCCTCGAGTAGCAGCATTAGGTGCATCGGGCGTTGAGTGCGTCCCTTGTGTGAGTGGCCGTACGGGTGTACCATCAGCCGGCTGTCTAGCCCTCCCCTACATGTTACAGTAATATCCGTATCTTTCTAGTAGCCCCGCGTCATAAGGTGCGCCGTGTTGTGTTGTGTCACTGTCTGTCCCGTGACGTCCGTCGTCTGGCATTGTTGACTAACCACACCGAAGCCGGAACGAACGCTGGGTCCGGAGGAGTGAGCGCAGTAGCACTTAGGCGCTCGTGGGGGAGTGGAGACCGGGTGGCGACGATACGACGCACAAGGTAGGAATATCTATCTTGTATTTCTCGTTGCCACTATCCACCGTGTTGCACTGCACTATGCGTGAGGTAGACTGCTAGTTACTGCGTATTGTCAGGTGGCGCCCCTGGTGTCGCGGAAAGACACAAAATGCTACAATATGAACCTCTAAATAGAAATCTGTTTATTGCTTCAGATTTTTATATTCAACAAATAATCATTACGCAACCTTACTGACTAGATTAAGAGCCACAAACAGCACACTTTGAATCTATCGTTAGATTCTACGAAATTATATTATGGCCTCACAGGCAAAAATACACATAAATGGGTGAAATGACAACTAGTAGGCATAAAGACATGTACAATGCCAAATAATAAGGTGCCTGTGATAATAATGGCAATTAAAATATTTAGGCACTTACGATATAAAGTAATTGCATTGCATTACATTATGCGATATACAAAACTGGTAATGAATGGCTGTATGAAAATATGTGCCTCCGACTCCGAAAGGGAGTAATGCAACTTCACATCAGTTTTTTAAATATAGAAGAAATCAACAGTTATATTCAGTTTATAGGGGCTACTGAAATTGCTGTCAATTAAGGCACTTGATGCATCCAACATGTTAACAAAAGCCATGGATATAAAAGTCAAATGCTAAACTTGCTAACTCATAAATTATCACTAAAGAATTACGAAGCCACACGTTTCTTTTTCAGAAATTTCAAACCAAGATTGAGAAATGTGGAAATTTGCCACGGTGAACATTTCAAGCTTTACTAAAAGACACAGAAATCTACCAACTGAAATATTATGCATATAAATATATAGAGTTGCAGTTACAGCACAAGTAAGGCACTGGAACCAACCTGATAGCACTGTAAGACCAGGAGGACTCTTGATAGTTACGTTGGGCACTAAACACGCTCATTAATAGCAGATGACTAGGAAAATGCACTGTATTAGCATAATTACTGGATGACTAGGAGAACTCCTGTTATTCAGTATGGATCCAGAACAACCTTCCTAATACTGAGTACCTAGGAGAACTCCCCTGACAAGGGGGCAACTAGGAGAAATCTTGGTAGTTGAGATTGATCTGCTCGATCTCGGCAGGCAGCTTCAGCAGCGTGATGACAACGTCGTCGTCGCGACGCTGGAACAGCATCTCGCCGTGGAACTCAAGGAGGCCTTGCTTGCGCGCGCGCAGCAGCATGCCGACGAGCTTGTTCGAGATTTTCGTGTAGATATTGAAGAGGTCGCCGAACTTGATGCGAAAGTAGCCGTCTGTGCATGGCGTGCCCATGTCAGAGATCACTTGGCACACCTGCCCAGAAATATAGCATAGGGATTAGCTCTACATGTTTAGGAAACAGATAGTGAGCTATTAAGGACAGGGAAGTGGCAGTGGAGGCATCCAAATTCTGAGATTACCTACCATTAAAGCTGTAACGATACACAAGCCTCTCGATTCGATCCGGTTCTCGATATTAGCCTCTCGACTCGATTCCTTCGATTCAATTCCCAAAATATTGAAATGTTATCTTATTTTTTATATTTTCATTATTTTGCAATAATAAATTATTAGAAATTGCCAGTGAATACTAAATGGTGAATAGACTAGACTCTAGAGAGTATATAGTATAGTAGTATATATACACTGCACAGTCGCTAAGTAACAACAGAGCATATAAATCAGTGATTTATATGCTCTGGTAACACTCCACAGTATATGACGTAGTGCCGCCATTTATTGGAGGAAAAAAGTGGTATCGAAAATACGGGGAAAAATATCGAGGATCGGATCGAGGGAAGAGAATCTCGATCCGATTCGATTTCGGTGGATCGTTACAGCCCTACCTGCCATACCGATGTTGTAAACATATTTAGAGGTAGAGATCTCCACCCAGTGCCACACTTACTTGGGTAGTGTTTTATTTTGTGTTCTGTCTGTGTATGCAGCATTGCGGGCAAACTACCTGGTACATCCAGGCATGCGAGGACGTTGCCCAGTCCTGGCTGTAGGCGACACCTGGAACTCAGCCAGCGACCGGGCAGTCACACTACAGAATCTACATACCTCCACAGCGTTTGTTCCAGGCAGCAGGGATTAGAGTCATTAGACGACGCCAGACAGCGAACAACAGACAGACAACACAACGCAAGAATATTATGGGTGCCACACCCTGCTTCACAGGTATTATGTTACAATTCATAAAACAAGTGCCGCAGAGCGACACCGCTCACCTGACGGCAGGTGTTCTGATGCTAAACTCGGGGGCAAACGAATCAAGAGCACCCTCCCATCGCCGCGTTCGCTCTCCCTCGTTGTCTCTCCTTCTTTCTCTTTCGCTCTCTCGCTCTTGCTCTCTCTTCCCTTCGCGCTCTCTCTCTCCCTCTCTCTCTCGCTCGATCACACTCTCGCTCTCTCTCGCTCGATCACTCTCTCTCTCTCTCTCGTCTCTTGCTCTTCTCCTTCTGGCGCTCTTTCCTCTCTCTCCTCGCCTCGTCACCACCCCACTCTCCTCGTTTTCTCTCTTTCTTGTCTTCTGTCTCTTTTCTCTCCTCTTTCCTTCCTGTCTTTGTTTTTCTCTCCTCTTCTCTCTCCCTCTCCCTCTCTCTCTCTTCTTTCTCTTCTCTCCTCTCCTCTCTCCTCTCTCTCTTTCTCTTCTCACGTCTTTTTGCGCGCTCGATCTTCCTTGTCTCTCTCTCCTCTCTCTCTTCTTCTCGCTCTCTCTCTATCACTGTATCCCGTCTCCATCTTACTTCTCCTGCTTACCTCTCTCCGAGCTCTCCCTCGCCCGTGCGTGCACTCTGGACGTCGGCTCGTCTCTCTCTCGTCGTCTTCTCCCTCTCTCTCTCTTCCTCTCTATTCGCGCCTCGTCTCTGTCACCTCGTCCTCTCACTCCTCTTGTCCCGGCCTCGCCCGCCCGGTCTGCTGTGCGGGCGGCCCTCGGGCGGCGGGCCCCGGTCGCGCGGCCCGCGGCGGGCGGCGGCGGCGGCGCCGGCCGGGCTGCTTCGTGCTCTCTCTCCGTGGCGTGCTCTCTCTCTCTCAATTTCTCTCTTCTCGATGGCGGTAGCGCTGCCGGGCCCCCCGGGCGACGCTGACACGGCGGCACCGCTGCTTGCTATACAGATTGTCTGATTGTCTCTATCAAGACTGATTGTCTTCTATGGTCTTCAACTGCCTAGGCAGACGTTTCGGTGGAGCTTAGCAACCAGATGGTAGAGTTTTGACTATATACTTCCACATAATGTTATAAGACTCTATTTAATCACCTCGGGTGGTGGACTCGGCTTTACTGTGGTAGCCCCTGTTTATACTATGTTAACTCGGGTTTCCAGCAGCGGCCACGATGGTAGAAATTAAAAAATTGCTCTAAAAAGCTGCTTGTCCGGGCGACAAGTGCTTAAATACCTGACAGCATTAACTTGTCCCGTGGAAATGGACAAGTACGGACAAACGAATAGCCTTATTCGAGAACAGAATACTGGGATGGTTCAGGAACCCTTCTCGAAGAAATGTTCGTTGGGATCGTATGAAAGTGCCCCACTGATGCGCGCGGTCTGACGTGAAATGTCTTAATAGATTAAAGTGGAATGCTGGAAGCTTTCCATCGTAAGTAGTATCGCAACAACTATGCAAGAGAATGGTAATGAACACTGCGATCCATTTACCCCCCCGCTACGGCAACGCCTGGACGAGGCGGAAATGCGAGAGTGCCCCCGAGCCCTGTAATAATTAAGGCCAGCCCGCCCGCGGCGCGTGGTCCCCGGGGATGCACAGCCGCAAAAACTACACCCTACTGAAATCACGGCACCCACATGCAACATGAGGGCCACTGGCGGGGCACTGACGCAGTGGCATGAATTAGTAGCGTTTACAGTGTACGCACCTGCCCAGTCAGGTCCCGTGGCCCGCTACCGCCCAAATTATTACAATTCAAGGACAATAAACAGCTTCTCAAGGCAAATTTAGCTTTGAAATTCAACTGTGCTTGTAGCCTCATATATCCAAGACATGTATATGATTTCTACTAGCAACGCGGCGCGTCAAATCTTCTCTCACAGTAAACAAATCCGATGGGTGTAATGCTCTCTTGAGGCAAATAGGTTATCAGACACTTACTCTTGCGCGACTGTAGTGGAAAGCAGCATTTCATGGTCCCTTTCAATAAAGCCCATAAACCAATGTTAGGGGTCATGCGGAACAAAGTTTTTTAATCGCTGGGGAACCGGCGCACCCGGCCGTCAGCACCGAGTGTCTTCCAGAAATAGTCTACAATCTGCCCTGTGCCCATTGCTTATCGACCTGTGACCCTCCAATTCGCCGGCACAGGTGATGGCCTTATCCTACCATGATGCTTAGAGCACCGACTATCAAACCTAGGTCGAGCCGTTTAGATTTGTGCCGGCAATTCTGCATTTCTCTCCCTATACTTAAGTAAGGAGGGAATTGTTCGCCCCTTCTTTTACACCTGCTTGACCTTTTGACTTTGACCCGCAGCTTCGACATCCCACGCTCGTGTTTCGGATTACCCCCCGTCACGTTCCGAATATCCGTGACAGTACGTCGAGCCGTTTAAGATTGTGTGCCCCACCTGTTGACGACGCACGGACGGACCAGACGCTCGCCGGACGGGACGATGCATCGATTCTACAACTGCATCCGACTATGTCAGATCGAGCTAAAAAGTGCACATGTTCGCAGATGGTGCAAATTGCTATAATCTAAGATAAACTGAACGGGCAACATCACTCTCGACAGTGGATAGCTTACTGGCGAGGTGTACCATGCAATTATTTTCGTACACCTGGAAGTTTATGCTTTTGTGTATCTTTATTTTTATATGTAAATACATATTTATTGCCCCTAGACATTAGCAGCATGAGACCGAAACAGCTTAAACTCACATGAGAAATAGATATTAAACATTAACTGGTTATCCGCAGGCTAGTGGCGAAATTTACAGCTCTAACCTTCCCCAGGGGGTGCTACAATGCACACATCTCAGACAAACTGCAAACACAGGACCATAGCATTGCCCTCCTACAGTCGCTGCAGCAACTGACAGCATTGCTCTCTACTACAAAAGCCTGTTCTGGTAACAACTGAACAGCATTTGTCTCACTACAACGACTGTCTGGTACAACTGAACCAGCATTGTCTCTCACTACCAACGACTGTCTGGTAAGCAACTGAACAGCAATTGCTCTCCTACAGACGAACTGTCTGGTAACAGACAACTGAACAGCATTGCTCTCACTACAAGATGTCTGGTACCAACTGAAGCAGCATTGCTCTCACTACATTACGACTGTCGTGGTAACAACGTGAACAGCATTGCTCTCACTACAACGACTGTCTGGTAACATGAACAGCATTGCTCTCACTACAACGACGTCTGGTAACAACTGAACAGCATTGCTCTCACTACAACGACTGTCTGGTAACAACTGAAGCACAATTGCTCCCACAGGCTAACGACTGTCTGGAACAACTGCGTGCTGAACAGCATTGCTCTCACTACAACGACTGGTTCTGGGTATCAAACTGAACGCAATGCTCTCACTATAAGCGTACTGGTCTGGTATCAACCTGAACAGCATTGGCTCTCACTACAACGACTGTCTGGTAACACTGACAGCATCGCTCTCACTACAACGACTGTCCCTGGTAACAACTGAATCAGCATTGCCCTCACTACAACGACAGTCTGGTCAACAACTGAACAGGATTGCTCTCACTACCACACGCTGCTGGTAACAACTGAACAGCAATTATGCTCGGTCACTAGCAACGACTGTCTGGTCAACCCAAACTGAATGCAGCATTGCTCTCACTAACGACTGTTGGTAAACGAACTGAACAGGCATTGCTGCTCACTACATGTCCCACGACTGCTCTGGTAACAGACTGAACAGCCCATGCTCTGCACTAACACGACTGTCTGGTAAGCAACTGAAGCGCATTGGCTTCTCGACTACAACGACTTGCTGGTAACAACTGAACAGACATTGCCTCTCGACTACAACGACTGTCTGGTACTAAACTGAACAAGGCATTGCTCTCACGTAACAAAACGACTGTCTGGTAACAACTGACAGATTGCTCTCACTTACAGACGACTGTCTGGTACAACTGAACGCATTGCTCTCCACTACACAACGACTTGTCTGGTAACAACTGAACAGCATTGCTCTCCACTACAGCACCAACGACTGTCTGGTAACGAACTGAACAGCATTGGCTCTCACTGGGCCTCCACAACCGAACTGTCTGGTAACATACTGAATCAGGGATGCTCTCACTGCGCGTTACAACGACGTCTGCGTAACCATACGTGAAGCAGCACTTGCTCTCAACTACAACGACTGTCTGGTGAACTAAACTGAACCAGCATTGCTCTCACTACAACACTGTCTGGTAACAAATGAACAGCATTGCTCTCGACTACACAACGACTTGTCTGTAACAACTGAACACATTGCTCTAAACTAACTACAACGATTGTCTGTAACAACTGTAAGCAGCATTGCTCCACTATAACTGACTGTCCTGGTAACCAACTGAACAGCATTGCCTCTCGACTACAACCGACTGTCGTGAGTAACAACTGCAAGCAGCGATTCGATCTCACTACAACGACTCGTCTGGTACAACTGATACACAATGTGCTCGTCAGCTACAAACGACTGTCTGGTAACAACTGAAGCAGCATTGGCTCTCGCTACAGACGACCTGTCTGTTAATCCAACTGAACAGCATTGCTCTCACTACAACGACTGTCTGGTAACAACTGAACAGCATTGCTCTCACTACAACGACTGTCTGGTAACAACTGAACAGCATTGCTCTCACTACAACGACTGTCCTGCAGCAACCTAATACTGCAGGGGTCGAAATAAGCGATGGTCCGATGGTCCGGGGCCACCAAATAATCAGGAGGACCATCAGATTTTCAAAGTCAATGGTCCGACGGACCATTGAATATCTTGGTTCCATTTTACGGTAATTTTCTTTGAAGTTTTCACGTTTCGATTATTATTAATCCAGTGTTTAGATTAGTAGTTAGATTAGAGTTGTGTTAGATTAGTTAGTAGTTAGATTAGTAGTGTTAGATTAGTGTTTAGTTGTCCACTTTTAGAGAACAATTTGAAATTTAGGAGGACCATCTAAATTTCAAACTAGATGGTCCTTTTTTCTCTCCTTATTTCTACCCCTTGGAACGGCATTTGCCTCACTACAACAAATGTCCCGCAGCAACTGAACAGCATTGCTCTCACTACCACAAATGTCCTGCACCAACTGAACAGCATTTCCCTCACTACCACAAATGTCCTGCAGCAACTGAACAGCATTTCCCTCACTACAACCACTGTGAGGTAACAACTGCCTCCAGCTGCCATGTAGCCAGTTTCTACAATGCACTGAGAAAACCTGGTACATTCATGCAACCTCTTAATGGCTGAACATGCTTCCTGTTAGAGGTGTAATGATACACTATGGTCACGATACGATACGTATCGCGACACACAGACAGTGATATTGTAAATGTCATGCTATGATAAATTTGTCATATATCATGTTCGAATTAATCGTGTTTTTATTATTAATAATGTTTATTTGTAAATTTATAACTAAGTTACTGATTGTTCAATATTGTACTTTGAGGTTCACTTCATGAATGGTCGAATTCAAATACAGGGCGTGAAATTAGCACCGGCCCCCCGGCATATATGCCGGCAAATTATTTGGATGGCCAATAACATTGGCAAAACACCGGCCCTCCGAGCCAGTGGTTTCAGCCGAGTTAGTGAGTACCTACATTTATATTTATATATAGCATTAATGAGCAAATAGCCTACAGTCAGGGTATTAGCCAGGAATGAGTATTGTGGGAGTGCAGAAAAATATTTGGGAGTGCAATTTTACAAATGTACACGGCTTTAGATCAATATATTTCTATATTATATATTATATATCTACACATTTTTGGCCGTGCAGTTTCAAAACTGACCGTGCAAATCACGGCTGCACGGCTCGCTGGCTAATACGTCGCCTACAGTACTGTTTTATCTGAAGGATACAACGCCATAATTTATCAACATTTTACAAATTTGAAATCAAGAATGCAAGCATGAAACATGACATGGCAGACTGTATATGTATCATGTATTTATTAGTTTTCTTGTGCTTGTATTGCGTTTTTTTTTGTATCTGTTCCTTCCTGCTTTTTTGGTCGGAGTAATAAACAGGCTAACCACCCTACCTTTTGGACATACCATACCATATCTACTTATTTTTTGCTTGTCATGGATCCTTGACTCAAGGGCTGGACCCACACTACAACACTAATAATAACACCCAAATATTTGTAAGTAGGGGTACAGCAAGAAAGTAAAAGTCAAGGGTGATTTACAGCAGGTAATACAAAGAATTCTACATTTTTCAGTACTGAAAGACATTCCCCACGTTGTTGTCCACTTCTCAGGATGAGTAAAGACAATCTGGAGGGCCAAGTGATGACCCAAGTTATTAGAGATAATGGTATAGAACTGCGTCATCACCAAAGAGGCGAATAGAAGTAGTAGAGTCAGTTTCGGTAAACAAATCAGTTATAAACTAAAAGGATAAGAACAACAATGGACTAGGCACCTTAATTATAACCTTGGGGGTATAACCGATGTGATGACCGCCACATCTGACATGCTGCCATTTACAGACAATTTGTGATCTATCCTCCAAAAAGTCAGAAATCCAGTTTAAAGTAGAAATATCCAAACCCAAGTGATATGACCATGTCTGAAAACACAGACGTTTATACTAGCGTAACAGCAGTGTAGTACTAATGCCGCGTAAAGTTTGTTATTAGAGAAGCTTGTGGATGACCAGTCAGATGGTAACACGGGAATGACAATGACAGAAAGTGCTCTAAATTATTGACATAAAAATTCAATAATATTTACCACACAGAATTGCACGCCCTTTTGTTTTAATTATATGCACTTGGTTTGAAGGAGTCAGGACACGATAAAATTTATTGCTAGTATGATGTGGTCAAATGCATTTTTCTATGCTATATAATACTTTAATGCTGGGTCGAATGAGTAAACTTCATAGCTTTTTTAGACCCATCTATATGATATCAAACGTAGCAGTGTCTCGGGCGGTATTTTGACCCCTCAAGATGTATATATATTAAATGCTGTTACTTGTACATATGTTTTTGGTGGTGCGCACATAAGAAAGCAAAATAGGACTACACTAACAGGAGGTGTCGAACTTATACTGATGCCACCAGTTGCTGTTGAGCCGAGATTTGAAGATGTTTAGACTCTCTGATATAACCATTACACTTGGAAGATTGTTCCACTGGTCTACAATCCTAAATGAAAACCTGTTTTGTCTGATTGTCGAATTACATCTTTTCTTAAACATAAGCATATTATAGCGTATTATAGCATATGTTTTTGGTGGTGCGCACATAAGAAATAAAATTAGGACTACACTAACAGGAGGTGTCGAACTTATACTGATGCCACCGGTTGCTGTTGAGCCGAGATTTGAAGATGTTTAGACTCTCTGATATGACCACTACACTTGGAAGATTGTTCCACTGGTCTACGACCCTAAATGAAAAACTGTTTTGTCTGATTGTCGAATTACATCTTTTCTTAAACAGTTTTAGTTCATGACCACGTGTGTTATTGCCACTATACCTGCATAAAATCTTAGTGTTTTTAATGTTGGTGTAATCAGTGATATTTCCGCTGTCATGTGAGACTATATTCAGCTATATTTAGTTTTTTTGAGACAAAAAACTCGCAATAGTCATTTAAAAAATCATCAAAGACATTGATTAACTTGGTACCAGTTAATAAATGTGTTAGCGTGGTATAGGACAAACATATGCCATTTCACAACCAACAACACAGAAACACACACAAGTGCATACAGAACATTCACAAATACTGAAATACAATCATACTCACCAGCAAATTGAAATGATATCACTGGGAGCTCAGGCTGTAACTACACACATGCGTCTAAACAGAGGAATTGCTCCGACCTGTGATTGGAGAATAAAAATAGACCCCGCCCACTCCCGCTGCATACGCTATTATGCTATGACCGGTAGGAACGTGTACTAACGATCATATGGAGCGAACAATTTGAGTTACATTTCTATAAATTCTAGCTGTTATAGACACATGTCTTAGCCTTAATCTCTGTGAATTTTGAGTCTATTGAAGCACGATTAAGGTTAAAGTTAAGGTTAGATGAGTTGAGTTTAGGCCTGGCCTATTATTATACCCATATCTGTCCAATGTAAGTCTAGTTTGTTTTTAAAGCAGTTGACCGTCTTGGCCTCGACAACAAATGTTGGCAGTGCGTTCCACGCATTCACCACTCTTTGGCTGAAGAAGTGCTGTCGCAATTGCAGCCTGGATATATTTTTGAATAGTTTCAGGGGATTACCCCTGGTGGTTCCGGTTGCCAGTGTGAAAAATTGGTTGCTATTTATGTTTTCTTTGTCTGTTAAAATTTTGTAAGTTTCGATCAGGTCTCCCGTCTCTCTCCTCTGTTCCAGTGAATATAGACCTAAGATTTCCAGTCTCCTCTTGTATTCCAGGTTACGTATAGAGTGGACTAGCTTGGTTGCCCTCCTTTGCACTTTTTCTAACAGGTCCATATCTTTCTTATAGTAGGGTGACCAGGCTTGCACACAGTACTCTAGATAGGTGGGGTCTGATGAACGTCTTGTACTAGGATAAGGAAACACCTTTTATCTACGTACTTGAATGTTTTCTTGATCGATCTCAGTACCCCCATCGCTTTGTTTGCTGCTCTGGTACACTGTAGAGTAGGTTTCAGGTCACTGTTTATCCATATCCCAAGGTCTTTTTCTTCAGTGATCTCATCTAACACTCTTCTTGTCCCAGCCTCATCGGTCATTGAATACTCAAACTGTTCGTTATTACTTCCTAAATGCATCCGACGTGTAACTTTAATAGCCAATTCCTTGACCATTCACACATAATATTTAGGTCATGCTGCAGTAGCATGCAGTCCGTTGTAGTCGATATAGATTTCCAAATTTTTGTATCATCCGCAAACATTTCCATATCACAAATTACCATGTCCGGGATATCATTTACAAATACCAGGAACAGTAGTGGTCCTAGGACCGATCCTTGCGGAACCCCGCTATCTACTGAGCACCATTTCCGAGTACAGTCCTCGAACGCTCACCCTCATCTGGCGCCCCACAAGAAAGCTTTCAATCCAGTTTATGGGTGTTCCTCTTATACCATACGCTTTCAATTTCTTCAATAGCCGGCTTATGTGCGGAACCGTGTCAAATGCTTTTTGATAGTCTAAAAAGATGGTGTCGATGCAATTACCATTGTCAATGGCCTTACTCCAAGCCTCAAATGTCTCTAGGAGATTAGTCAGACAGCTCCTCCTCGACGTAAATCCACGTTGGTGTTCTGTAAACAATTTGTTCCCATCTATGAATTTTACTACTTCATCACGCAATAGCGATTCCATGACTTTACAACACACACATGTCAGTGAAACTGGTCTGTAGTTCTCAGCAGCCATCCTACTCCCTGTTTTGAAGATGGGAGAAATCTGCGCTTTTTTCCACGTTGTTGGTAGGGTCCCTTCCTGTAAGGATTTTTGGAATATTAATGTAAGTGGCAATGCAAGTCCATCAGCACATTCTTTTAGCAGTTTTGGGTGTATTTCATCAGGTCCTGGTAACTTGTCTGGCTTCAGTTCTCTCAGCTTCTTTTCCACTTCCATTAGTCTAATTAATTAGCAAATATGCACGCGCAGTATCGCTCATAGGCTAATACACGCGCGGCTATGACCGGTGAAACGAAACGTCACGAATTCTATTTTTATCCTCCAATCACAGGTCGGAGAAATTCTTCTGTTTAGACGCATGTAAGATGTAACTACACTATACCACACTTGGTATAATTTTATTACTGATTGCACTACTATTAGTATTATATAAACAACATACCTGTATTATCTCTGTACTAACGCGATTGCCAGCTTGCTTTCCGCGCATCTCCGTCTTCGACCCTTCAGGAGGTTTTCCGTAAGTCGCATCAGTCTTCTTGTGCAAAGACTGATGTGCCGAGCACTTGTCCGAAAATGGATTAGCCGCCTGCTGTTTAGCGCGAGAGTCTCCTTCAGTCTGGAAGAGAGCTACGCGATTCCTTACATCTCCACGATTGCTGGCTAACGACATAGAGAAATTGGACACCTCTCTTGGGCGAAATTTGGCATTCGTTTCCCACGACGCCATTTGTGGAAGGCTGAAGTTTTACGGATTTACGGATACAAAACTGTCAAAAAGATACGATAGCTGCCTTGTGTTGAAAGAAACTTCGGTGCAAATCCACTTTAGGCACCTTATATCACGAAGTATCACCCACTGATGCACAGACTTTCCTTATAATATATCAAGGATTGATGGTCAAATGTTTAACTGCCCACATAGCCATGCTAAAAAGCGCCACCTATCGGACAAAAATACTACTATTATACCACTAAAAATTATGTTGTGTATTTTTATTTTTATTATATGATTTATTATTAATTACCAATTGTTTATTAAGTACACTATTATTTACTAATTACATTGTTAATTACTAAATACACTATCAATTACTAATTACTAATTACACTATTAATTACGAGAGAGGAAGCAGCGAAGCCATTAATGCCGTTAGGAGCGGAGAGAAGAAAGCCAATGATGGCTTAGATGGAGAGAGGGAAGCCGTAATGATTAAGAGGGAGAGAGGAAGCCGTGATGGTTAGCAGCGCGAGAAGAGCGAACCGTGATGTTAGAGAAAAGAGAGCTGCAGGTAGCAGTGAGGCTAGAGAAGAGGAAGCCGCTGATGCCTTAGCAGGAGAAAGGAAAGCCGTGATGGTTAGAGGCCGAAGATCGAGAAACCATGAGGGTTAGCAGGAGATGAGGAAGCCATGAGGTTAGAGGCAGAGCAGAGGAAGCTGTAATGGTTAGACGCAAGAGAGGAAGCCGGGCCGGAAGCCGCCGACATGCCTGAGAGAGAAGGCCAGAAGCCGGTGATGTATAGAGAAGAGAGGAAGCCCATCACGCCGCCTACCCCTTCCTCTACTCCTCTGTCTAACATCACGGCTTCCTCTCTCCCTCTAACCCTCATGGCATTCCTCTCTCCCTCCTAGACCATCACGGCTTCGCTCTCTCCCTCTAACCCCATATGCTCTCCTCTCTCATCTCTCTTAACCCTCATACCTTCCTCTCTCTCCCTCTAACCATCACGGTCTCCTCTCTCCTCTAACATCACGGCTTCCATCTCTCCTGACACAGCTATCTACACAAGGTCGCAGCACAGAATAGCTGCATACATCACGAGATGATGCCACAGCATTGCCTCTTAAAAACACAAGTTCAGTTCTACGCACCGTATACCTGACAAAGTACACGAGGTCATTGCCACAGAATATGTGTACATCACGGTGATCGATGCCACAGAATCAGTGACATCACGAGATGATGACAGATTGGCCCTTTTAAAAACACAACGTTCAGTTTACGCACCTAGTTATACCTGACAAGTATCACGACGGTGATGCACAGAATAGTGATACACGCGCTCCCCTTCCTCTCTCCCCAGCATCACGGCTCCCCCTTCCCTCTCTGCTATCTAACCATCACCGGCTTGCCTACTCTCCGCTCTAACCCTCATGGCCTTCCTCATACTCTCTTTAACCCTCATGGCTTCTCTCTCTCCCTCTAACCCTCATGGCTTCCTCTCTCTGCTCTAACTCTCGATGGCTTTCTCTTCCCCTCTTAAACCCTCATTGGCGTCCTCTCTCTCTCTAACCCTCATGCGCTTGCTCTCTCCCCCTAAACCCTTCATGGCTTCCACCTCTCTCTCTCTCTCTCAACCCTCAGGGCTTTCCTCTTTTCCCTCTAACCAGTCCAACGGCTTCCTCTCTCCTCTAACCATCACGCGCTTCCTCCTCTCACTGACAAGCGGATCACCGAGGATGCACAGAATTAGTGTAACATCACGAGATTGATGCCACAGATTCGCCTCTTAAAAAACACAATGTTCAGTTTCGCACGACGTATACCTGACAAGATCACGAGGTGATGCACAGAATAGTGTACATCACGAGATGATGCACAGAATAGTGTTACATCACGAGATGATGCCAACGAATAGTGTACATCAACGTGAGATGAATACGCACAGAATTAGTGTACATCATCGAGATTGTCGCAGCATATTGGCCTTGTTTAAAAACACAAAGCTTCAGCTTTACGCCACCGTGCATACCTGACAAGTAATCACCGAGCAGTGCAGCCACAAATAGTGACATCACCGGCAGGTTGACGCACAGAATAGTGTTTTACATCAGCGGATTGATGCACAGCATTGGCCTTTTAAGAAAACGACGATTCAGTTTACGCACTTATGCCTGACAAAGTATCACCGAGGTGAGCACAGAATAGTGTATTATCACGGCTCCCTTCCTCTCTCCCTCCAGCCATCACGGCCCCCTTCCTTCTCGCCATCTTAACCATCACGGCGTCCTCCTCTACTCCTCGTAACCATCAACGGCTTTCTTCTCTCGCCTCTAACCCTCATCGCTTCATCACTTTCTCTAACCCTCATGCGCTTCCTCTCTCCTTCAACCATCATGGCTTCCTTTCTCTCTCTAACCATCATGGCTTCCTCTCTCTCTCTCTAACCAGTATGGCTTCCCATCTCGCCCTCTAAACCATCATGCTTCCTCTCTCCTTCTAACCATCATGGCTTCCTCTCTCCCTAAACCATCACGGCTTCTATCTCTCCCTCTAACCCTATGCCTTGCCTCACTCTCTCTCACCTCATGGCTTTCTCCTTCTCCCTCTAACCATCATGGCTCTTCCTCTCCCTCTGACCCATCACGGCTTCCTCTCTCCCTCTAACCATCACGCGCTTCCTCTCCTCCCTCTAACCTCATGGCCTTTCCTCACTCTCTCTAACCCTCAATGCCTTTCCTCTTCCCTCTAACCCTCATGCGTCCTCTCTCTCTAAACCCTCATGGCTTCTCTCTCCCTCTAACCCCCATGGCCCTTTCCTCTCTCGTCTCTAACCCTCATACGGCTTTCCTCTTTCTCCCTCTAACCATCACGGCCTTCCTCCTCCCTCTAACCATCACGGCTTCATTCCTCTCTCCTGGACAAGGTATGCCGCAGGTGCATGCACAACAGATAGTGTACATCACAAGAATGATGCACAGATTGCCGCCCTATTCTTGAAAAAAAAAAAAAACACAAGTTCAGTATTTACGCCCGTATACCTGACAAGTATTCACGAAGGTGATGCACAGTAGGTGTACATCACGAGATGATGCCACAGAATAGGTGACATCACGAGATGATGCACAGAACATGTACATCACGCAGAGGATGCAACAGAATAGTGTACATCAGCGAATGAGCCCACAGCATTGGCCTTTTTAAAAACACAAGTTCAGTTTACGCACCGTTATGTACCTGACAAGCTATCACGAGGGTGTGACAGAATAGTGTATATCACGGCCTCCCCCGTCCTCTCTCCCTCCAGCCAATCACGGCTCCCCCTTCCTCTCTCTCCCTCTAACATCACGCGCTTCCTCTTTCCCTCTAACCCTCATGGCCTTCCCTGCACTCTCTACTAACCCTCATGGTTTCGCTCTCTCACCTCTTAAACCCTCATGCTTCCTCTCTCTCTCTAACTCTCATGGCTTTCTCTCTCTCCCTCTAACCCTCATGGCGTCCTCTCTCTCTAACCCTCATGGCTTTCTCTCTCCCTCTAACCCTCATGGCATATATATATATATAATATTATATATATAGATAATATGATGGCAGGTGACTTCGTGAAGTACGCGCGGGGAGAGGAACACACATAACTAGAATTTATGAACTGTCGTTATGCCACTGCGGCCGATTAAACTCGGACGCTCAGGAGAGCATGGCTGAAATAGTTTTCTACTCATTATCGCTGCATTTTCGGTGAGCTTTTTTAGCCTTATTGTGGCATTCAGTGTTCTTTATTGATGCCTTTGCAATGGATTTCGGTGTATTTTTGGTGTATTTGTAAAGTATCGGATGTCCAGACATAATTGAGTAAACAACATTTATTCGTGCTTAGCATAACTGCCGAGCCCAGAAGAGGAACTGCTTTAATAACAGTCTACATACGCCGGGTAAAAGCGTAGCTGATGTGGGCCTACAAGGTTAGTTCTGCATATATGCAGGCCCGTAAGCCAGCTTTCTATTGGGTGGCGCTTCGTTTTTCAATGTTGGCAATTTGCTCAGGCAGGAGCGGCGTACCAGGATTTGTATGCAGGGGGGCTAAACCGTAACATAGTTGCTGACCGCGGCACGCGAAAGGGGGGCGTCTGGCGGCTTTTAAAAAATTTAAGGCCCTCCAGAAATTTTTTAAAATTACAGCCCCCTCAGCATGCGTTTTCTGCGCGAGCAAGGCGGGGGCTCCGGCACTCCCGGACCCCCCCAGCTACACGTCCCCTGCTCGGGCGCCGGAACGACCAGACGAGCAGAGCAACGCGAACCGAGCGGCGCGGGGAGGGGTTGCAGGGTGGTGTTCACTGTTCACCCTCCCGCACGAATGGAGATTTTTGCAATTATTACACCTAAAATCGGGGCGGACCTAAGCCGTCTGAAATTCTTGCCAAATTAAAAAAAAAAAAAATCTTTAGGGGGCTTCGGGGAGGGGCTCAGCGAAGGGGCGCCGTTTCGTCTCGAACCCCCGAACCCCCCCTGGCCCTTACGAGGCTGTAATGTTACATCACCCTTTCTTTTACAAGAAAGATTGTTACTTCAATCATGAGTAAAAACTGAACTTAAAGACCTTCGAATTATGGCTATCGAGTAGTAACCAACATGACATATAACTGTTATGCTGTAATAGTCCTGCTTGGCGACATTTTCCACCGCTAACTGTCAATTACATTCTACAGTCCAACACTGACTGTTCACCAAACTGAACAGCTAACAGTTAGTTAACCGAATATCCAACCGAATTAAAACTATGCCCACAATATCAAAAGTATACAACCACGTATGCCCATTGCCGTTCTTCACATACACAAATGCCTGACTGTATGCATAGTTTGTGCATGTCCAGCCCTAGCTGTACGTTTGTATCGATGCTGCGACCACTGATCTCTACTAATATTAATCTGCGATAGGGCATGGCCTACGTGTCAAGTGACGCAAACACATCCGCCATGCCGCCCTACTCCCAAAAGTATAGGATCCGCATCTAGCTGCGAGCGACTACTAACATAGCATGGTCCTGCGCTCGACAAGTTCCACTCGCTGTTACACTGACCGCCGCGACGCGGCGCCGCTCACTTAACGGCGGAGTGCCGAACTNAGGGAGAAGCTGGTGGAGAAGGAGGAGGGGGAGAAGCTGGTGGAGAAGGAGGAGGGGGAGAAGCTGGTGGAGAATGAGGAAGGAGACCCCTTCCTCCTTCTCCACCAGCTTCTCCCTTCTCCCCCTCCTCCCCCACCAGCTCCCTTCTCTCCCTCCTTCTCCCCTTCCTCCTTCTCCACCAGCTTCTCCACCTCCTCCTTCTCCACCAGCTTCTCCTTTCTCCCCTTCCTCCTTCTCCACCAGCTTCTCCCCTCCTCCTTTTCCGCCAGCTTCTCCCTTCTCCCCCTCCTCCTTCTCCACCAGCTTCTCCCCTCCTCCTTCTCCACCAGCTTTTCCCTTCTCCCCCTCCTCCTTCTTCACTAGCTTTTCCCCTCCTCCTTCTTTACCAGCTTCTCCCTTCTCTCCCTCCTCCTCCACCAGCTCCCTTCTCCCCCCTCCTTCTCCCCTTCCTCCTCCTCCACCAGCTTCTCCCCCTCCTCCTTCTCCACCAGCTTCTCCATTCTCCCTCTCCTCCTCCACCAGCTTCTCCCTTCTCCCCCTCCTCCTTCTCCACCAGCTTCTCCCTTCTCCCCCTCCTCCTCCACCAGCTTCCTTCTCTCCCTCCTTCTCCCCTTACTTTACTTATGAAACGACCACTATACTTATGAAATGTATGCCTCAAACATAGCCTCATGAAATGATCACGTTGTCTCATGTAATATTGACACATTCATGGCACATTGCCTCAAACATAGTCTCAAACTATTAATGAATGGTTAAATTAAGTAAATAATTGATTTGAATGAGGAAATAAACGGTCAAATGATGAATAGAAGAATGAAATTATGAATTGAAGTGTGAAATTATGAATTGAATTAAGAAATAGATAATTGAATCATGAAATGAAGAAATGCTCGAATGAAGTGATGAACTTATGAATCGACCACTCAAATGCTCGAACCTCAAATGCTTGAATAGAACGATCACTGATCTCTATTGTGATGTCCAGCCCTAGTGTTTAGGTTTTGTATCGGTGCTGACTCTATGTGTGCAATGTGACGCATGCGTGAGCGGACATCCGGAAAATAAGAAATAAAGGAGCAGCGGGAATGATACGACAGAAACGAGGTGTTATAATCTTCGGAGTTCAATTATGGTTTGATATCATCAATCAACAAACAATAAGAACATTACATTGGCGACGAGGATCAAACGATCAATAAGGAAGCACGTGAGTGAAAATGCCAGCAATTCAGCTACAACCGCCTCCGTACGAGCCGTTTGATTGCCGATCCGAAGGCAAAAATGTCCGATGGACGAAA
>NW_014577860.1:108082-138690 GCF_000485595.1 Priapulus caudatus
TCTCTCCAGTGGTCTGTGTCCCGAAGAAAAACGGACAGCTCCGGGGGGGCTCGACATGCGATGTGCGAACACAGCAATAAAGAGGGAACGCCACTCAACGCCTACAATCAACGAGCTTGTGAACGACCTCAACGGTGCGACAGTGTTTTCTAAGCTAGACCTAAATCAAGGCTATAACCAGCTAGAACTCGACGAGGCATCACGGTACATTACAACGTTCGCCACACACGTCGGCCTGAGGCAATTCACCAGGTTGAATTTCGGCATCTGTAGCGCTGCCGAGGTTTTTCAAGAAGCCATCAGACAAGCCCTAGCCGGTCTCAATGGTGTCATCAACCTGAGCGATGACATACTCGTTTTCGGAAGTGACCAAACGGCACACGACGAGAATCTCCGAGCAGCATTCCAACGTCTGAGGGAAAAAGGGCTCACTCTCTCCAAGAAGAAGTGCGAGTTCAACAAACCATCACTTGAATTCTTCGGTCACATCTTCTCGGAAGCAGGTCTTGCCGCTGATCCATCGAAAATCCAAGCAATTCTGGAGATGGAACCGCCAAAGTCTGCATCCGAGATCCGTAGTCTCCTCGGAATGTCAAACTACTGCGGGTCCAGATTCGTCCACGACTACGCAACAATCACGCACGACCTCCGAGAACTGACCAAGAAAGAAATCCCGTGGCAATGGTTGGCAAAACATCAAGCAGCATTCAATGCGCTGAAGACCGCACTGACACAAGCGCCAGTACTGCGGTACTTTGATCCCTTACTGGCAACTGAACTGCACGTCGACGCCAGTCCTGTAGGTCTCTGCGCAATTTTGATGCAGACAGAGAAAGACGGCACGCGTCACACTGTACAGTATGCCAGCAGAGCGCTCACACCAGTTAAACAGCGTTACAGCTAAACAGAGCGCGAAGCCCTGGCTGTAATATGGGCTTGTGAACACCTTCACATCTATGTGATGGGAAGTCCGGTAACCATATACACCGACCACAAACCACTGGTGCCGCTGTACAATAATCCGCGGTCAAAGCCTCCAGCACGTATCGAACGGTGGACACTCAGACTCCAGCCGTACGAGATCGAGCTGAAGTATCGAAGCGGAAAGGACAATCCAGCAGATTACCTGTCTAGACACACACCTACCGTCACTGAGTGCTCTAGGAGAGAGGAGAGGGTTATGGAGGAGTACATCAACCACATCGCTGCTACTTCTGCACCCAAAGCAATGACCCTGACTGAACTCCACAACTGCACCGAACGCGATGTGACCCTGCAAGCTGTCATTCACGCCATCCGTTTTGGCAAATGGGAGATCGCGAGACAACGACCCGGTGTTAACACGGCATCATTCGATCGAATTCACAAAGTTCGAGGGGAACTNGCAGCATCAAAGACAGCGTCAAAGATAGCGCCAAAGGCAGCATCAAAGACAGCGTCAAAGATAGCGCCAAAGATGTGATGTCCAGCCCTAGTGTTTACGTTTTGTATCGATGCTGACTCTATGTGTGCAATGTGACGCATGCGCGAGCGGACATCCGGAAAGAGGAAATAAAGGAGCAGCGGGAAATGGATTGGACAGAGAAACGAGGTTTTTATAATATTCGGAGTTCAATTATGGTTTGATATCATCGATCAACAAACAATAAGAACATTACAATATTGTTAACATAAATTATAAATCGAGCTTTCTCGGATTTCTGACCATTCTGCCTGAACGGGTATGATAGTTTGGATGGTCACTGGCACTCCCAGTATTTGGAACACGCACGTACTGCCCAGCTAACAAAGTTATGTTCTTTGAATGTTATGGGAATGTTTCTTTTAGGTTAGCAGAACATTATTCAGTAACGTTCTAATAACATGTTTTAGGAAAGTTTTCCTGACATTCTGAGAACGTTTTTGCAAACATTCACATAACATTGATCAACCTCCGAAAATGACATATTAACTGCAGCAACACTACGTATGCGCTGCAGTCTTATCTTAATGTCTCCAGTACGGCAGTACCATCACACACACACACACACACACACACACACACACACACACACACACACACACAAACAAGTACAAACAGTATAACTATCCCTATCACTAACCTTAACACTAATTATAAAGCGACTCAAGTCGTATATGATAGCGTCTAAATACAGATAAATTCATCTATGGTGTATATAACTTTTGGCTTTCAATAACAAACTGAACTGAACTGTTTCTGAACTGACAATCAATCCCAAACAACTAGTGTAGGCTAGCTAATTAATTAATTAATTAATTACTTAGGCTGGAGATTAATTAATAGCTAGTGAACGACATTATTTTGTGGGAAAGCGATGCATGCGCAAATGGACTACCGTATCCGGAGCCTCGAGACATTAATTAAGATACAGCTACCGTCCCCGTAGCCACGGCGAACAAAAATATATTTGATACCTGTGCTATAGTTTGCAACATCACAAAAACGGCAATTAGGAGTTTCGAACCCATCCGAGGACGGTTAACGTTTTCCGAACATTCAAAGAACATAACTCTCTCACCAAGTAAAACCAATGAATGCATAACGATATGGGAATGTTCTTAGAATATTTTTGACTAATGTAAAAACCAAACTAGAACCTCCAGCGAATGTTACGAGAATGTTCCGTGTTTGCTGGGTGGTTCACTCTCAATGGTTGTCTTGAATCGGAACAGTCGCCCGTCGTTTCTGTTGGGGACCTCAACATCTATCTCTGGGGGTGGAACTGGCTGTCCTGGTCATCTTGTCCTTGGGGGATATGAGAGGGGTCCGTCACTTCGTTCACTGGTTTCCCCGGAAAACCGACGATTCTCCTGAGATTGTTGCCGTCAGTATGTTGCACCTCATACGATACGTGGTGACACTGTTTTCTCTTGTGACGACTGCTGCTCTCCAGCTTGGTGAGTTCGGTCGTCCCGCTACTTCTAAAGCCGATTAACCTCTGGGAGCAGAGGCGGCTAGTGTCTTCACAGATTTCTCGTCGGTGATACAATTTTTGAGTTGCTTGCTTCACAATTTTGAGTTGCATGACGCTCAAAAAGTCACGTGAAACTGCATCCTTGTCGCTGCTTCTGTGGTAATCTTTAGCTGAAGAATTACTTCTGAACTTCGGAGAGTTCAGTAGTTTCTGATGGGTGATGGCAAGCTGGCAATCACGGGTGGATCTAATAATCAGCATTGCCATGTCCGGACTCATAGGTTGCTGACGCTTTGGCTGTTAGCAAGTTAACACTTATACGTCTGGCGTGCCTCTCGATGAAGCCATTGTGACTGTGCGTAGCCGGGGACTCGACTGTCACTGGACTGAAACCCCATTCTTCTAGTGGAATGTGGCTGCAACACCCTGGTCGCATTATTGTGGCCCGTTGTCACTGATTACAGTCGTCTGGAATGTCCTGCTTCCGAGAAACACTTGCTAGTGGATGTTCACCACTGACTGACTGATGTTCACACTTGCATGCCTCACCACTTGATGTTCACTGATGTTCACTGATGTTCCACCAATGTGACTCACCATGATGATGTTTTACACGACATGTGAATTTTCATTGAGCTAACAGGACTTCGAAATGTAGTCACGATAAGAAGGTCTCCTCACCATCCAGATAAACAAGTGCGTACCGACGGTTCTGCCATGGTCCCGTGGGTTTTTCGCTACGCAGTAGTAGGGGTCTGGGCTCTGGCCTTTGTGACTTCTGGAAGTGCTGACAAATTCACACACGAACGTTTAGTCATGTTCTCCTAGTCTGCATTACAGTTGTTTCCTGTAATACACAGGTTAGCAGCCTCAAGCCTGCGTCTGTCGATTACCCTGGTCGAGACTCCGGAAGTTTCGAGAGGAACGTTAGCCTCTGCACTGCTCTCTGAGAAATCATCGACACGTTTCTCCCTTCATGCACGATACCATCGTGCGACAGATAAGTTCAGTCTATGTATCCCTAAAACTGGCGTAGTGCAGGTGGGTAGCTCGCTTCCGTCGGTCGGCCCACTCCACTGCACGATCACTCTTCTTTCAGAGCATGAAGTGTACGGCATCAGCCTTGGGTCGATTCGCGAACATACTTGCTTTCTGTGCTGACTGAGATTGCACAAGTTCAACTGGACATCTATGCGCAGTAGTGTCTGTTCTCTCCTCGCATGGAGATCGGAGCAGAGCATTGCCAATCAATACTCCTTCGTCCCGGCTTGTTACACTTATCTTCACGTCCATAGGTCTGGATCGCAGTAACATGCCGCTTAGTCGCTGAGGCAGCTGACAAATGCTTCTTGAGATGTATCAGTTCGAGCGCTTGTAGGTCCGATTTCCACAATAAACTGCTTCCCATACAAATAAGTATGCGAATTCTCGATCCAAAAACCACCGCCAAAAGTTCATGCTCTATATTGGCATATCGCTGCTCACAATCACTCAAGGTTTTGGATGCGAAAGCGATCGGCTTGTTGTTTTGGATCAGAACAGCTCCTAGACCTTTGCTTGACGCGTCAACTTGCAGGATAGATGGCTGCTGCGGGTCAAAATAGCTGAGAGTTACCTCTCGACAGATGAGCGTAATCAGCTTGTCATATGCTGATTGGTGGGAGGGAGTCCATTCGAAGACAACACCCTTCTTCATCAGCTCTCGCAGTGGCGCTGTGTGCTGGGATGCATGAGGCAGGAACGGTGATAGGTATGTCACCATTTCGAGAAACTCTTGCAACTGTTTTGCATTCTTCGGGTATTCCATCTCTCTGATCGCCTTGACCTTGTCAGGGTCGGGGTGCACTCCATTGGCATCATAGACCATGCCAAAGAATTTCATGGACGGTTTGTTTATCTCGCACTTGTCAGGGTTGAATACGAGTCCGTTCTCCTGTGCTACCCTCATGACGTTGTGCAGATTGGCGTCATGATCAGCTTGGTCTTTCCCGAATACAGCGACGTCATCCGCTATTCCAGCCGTGCCCGGACACTGCTCCAATATGTTGTCCATTCGGCTGACATTCAGGCCAAATGGCAACCTCTGGAAGCAAAATCGACCAAATGGGCTGTTAAATGTCGTCAGGCGACTTGATTCGCTGTCAAGTTCTATTGACCAATATCCGTGGCGAGTGTCCAACTTGGAGAAAATGGTTGCTCCCGCAAATTTGTGGGTAATCTCTTCAAGTGTTGGCGTCTTATAGTGCGGGCGTTTTATCGCCTTGTTAAGGTCCTTCGGATCAAGACACACCCTGAGTTTGCCGTTTGACTTCCGACTGTACGCCAGACTACTGACCCAGTCTGTAGACTCAGTGACCTTAGTGATGACTCCTGACTTCACCATACCGTCAAGTTCCTTCTTGAGCTCATCTCGCAGGTGAATCGGACATCGTCATGGGGCGTGCAGCACTGGCGGGACGGACGGGTCTACAGTTATGTGAAATGTTCCCTTGAAGTGACCAATACCTTCAAACCTGTCTGGATACATTCGGACCAAGTCCTCCTTTGCAGTCATGTGAGGAGTTTCACTGTTCACGTGTTTGTTGACAGCACAGTTCAATGATACCTGATGTAAGTCACGTGAGGTGGGCAGACCCATCAGAGCCGGCCCTCCTGATTCCGTGACATAGAATTCTGCATCGCACGCCTTTCCCGATACCTACAAGGCATGGACGTCGACCCATATTGTGCAATACGGGAGCCGTTGTAGCCTGTCAAGAAGGTATCATGGTCTGTTCTCGTGGCACCTTTCTTAGGAAATCCCTCGCCGTCTAGTCGCTCTGGATACATGCGTCTGTATATTCTCAGTGGGAGCAGATTTCCTTGGGCCCCTGTATCGACCTTGACCTTCAAGGTCGCTGGAGTCTGCGGTTTGTTCTCCAGTATAATGTCAACTGTAGCAAATATTATGTCCCTCCTGTCTCGGGGGTTGTTGGAATGCACGGATTCAAATGAAAGATTCTCAAAACTTTCATTTAGAGAGTTCGCGGCTGCCTGTCTGTCTCTGTCACCACGATGTACCTCGTGAACTTGGTGCCTTCTCCCACGTGAGGCTGACCTGCCTCTGTTATTCCTGCTCTGACCTCTATGGAACTGTGACCTTGACCTTGGGTTTCTGTCCCTAACCCGTGTGGACATGCACATCTTTTTCCAGTGGTTCAATTTACCACACAAGTCACACTCTGTCCCATAGGCTGGACATTTCTCCATGGGTTTCGGTTGGTGTTTTCCCCCACAGTACTAACACATTAATTGGATACGACTGTTGTCTGCTTTTATATGCCTTGTTAACTTGGTGAACCGTGCCTCTGCTGGCGCCACCAGCCAACTGTTTCATCTGAGCATCAGTCGCTTCACGCGTTCCGACAATGTCTAGCGCTTCTTCAAGTGTTAGCTTCCCATCTTTGCCTAAGAGAATTTCCTGGACCTTCTTGTGTACAGTCCCGATGATTAACTGTTCAATTAATCTCTCGTTCGTTTCCTGATCATCACGGAACTTGCACTTCTTTGCTTGAAGCTTACACCTAGCCATAAATTTATCGATTGTCTTCCCTTCTGACTGGTGCAGTTTCTGTAACTGATATCTGTGCAGCCGAAAATTTGACTGGGGCTCAAGGTGTTTCTCAAACTTGTCCCATAATGTGGCTGGTTTATCTGCTTTAATATTCCAGCAGTTGAATATCTGTAATCCCTCCTGACCTACCCATATCAGTACATAATTAGCTTGCTCCTCCTCCGACTTCTCATAAAGTGGTCCGGCGAAGATTAGTGAACAATACTGTTTGAATTCTTGGAAAGCTGTTGGAAGACCCGTGCTGGACCAGTCCATACGAGGTGGCGTTAAACCTGACAGTTCACCCATGATGGTACGTGTATATAAGGCCTACTGTACCATACACTGGGTATCGACACACCGTACAAGTACGTGTATTACTGCCAATGACAGGATACTGTCTAGTTTCCACTCACCACACTGTCCAGTAATTGCTACTGCAGCAGACTCAAACACTGCGTGTAATGTATACTCCGGATGCGTGTACACCCGAGTATTACAGTGCTCCAGATAATTTTTGGCGTTGATGAGTATTTACTCACCATTTTTTTATGTATGAGTATCGGCAAGATCCTTATGAGTACTCCTTGTTGGCAGTACTCATCATATTTTCTTAGTATGAGTATCGACCAGAATATTAACATATTTTGCCTTTACAACCTCATTAGTTTAAGAGGTACTCACACAAAACTTGACATAGTGATTGTACACCACCCAAAGACTCTGCCGTTCTTTGGGAGGTGTCCAAACTCCATGTCAGGTTACGCAGATTAAGTGCCAACTTCCATTTTGCTACTGTCTCCTCGCTAACAAAACTACCATCGTGTTTCTTCTTACTAATCTTAGCCTTGGTAGCGACAATGTCCAGACAGTTTTCAACAACTAGCGAGATTATACTTATAGGTGAAACTATATCTTCCACTGACGAAACATTCCTTGGTCTTGTAGGATTCATATATTTTAAAATGCTCTGACACTGTTCGGCAGCGCGACGTGTATACTTCATGTTTGTTTCTGCAGACTACGGCAACGTGCGTTTTTATTACCGCGGAGTAAACTGAATTCTAATTGGCGAATCAAATATAATGGACCAATAGTCAACAAGCTTAGATCACACACGTTCGACTTTCCTTATTTGGAATTAATTCCGGGAAGGCCGGAGTATAGACTGCGTTCCAGTCGCAACACCAATTCTAACTTCAGAGCTTTGTAAAATAAACTACACACAGGAACTAGTCACGATAGATAGTAGATAGACTGGTTCACGTACTGACACACAGCAGCCATAGCGAACTTAATGAGTGGGGCACCGCGACCAAGCTACCAGTCTATTAGCGAGAGAGTCGAGCCGATACGGGAGTAGATGGAAGGTTAGCGTACTTAGAGACCCTAAGCGTACTGATACGATCGGTTTGTTTTCTCATGTGCGTATTTAAAAAAACACAAGCGTATCTATACGCATACCTTTGAAAATTACATGCGTATTTGTATGAAATTCATGCGTATTTACGCAAATACGCAAGCTATCTGGTGCACTGTATTACTATTACTTGTCCTCTAGTAGGCCTATAGTGCACGACGCGCACATATATGCATTCCACCGGGTGATGCCGATGTCGCATACTGCCGCGATCAATCGTGGCAATGAGGTCGGTGCAGACAAATCCGAAATTCTCGCTCCTAGCGCTGGCCAACACACTGTCAATGTCATACAGATGTTCACCGGAGTGTTATTTCAACACTGCGATGACTTTTACCGCTGCCACCATGTAAAGTATCGGATGTCCAGACATAATTGGGTAAACAACATTTATTCGTGCTTAGCATAACATGGCCGAGCCCAGAGAGGACTGCTTTCAGTAACAGTCTACATACGCGGGTATACGCGTAATTAATTAAGAGGCATTTCGGTATTTTTTACCCTGCCTTTTGTGCCTTTTAGTGTTTAGACAGCATATATGGTTAATTACCAAAAGGTACCTAAACGCAAAAAAATTTACCGAAAGGCATTGAAAGACAATGAAAAATTCAAGGAAACATACGGAGAAATCAGTAAAAATAAGATATAGTTTCTATACGTAAATCGTGGTAAATACATTAAAAACGCATTATTTTATTGAAAATTCCCATATTTACTTACAAAACATCCAAGAGATGGCGCTGTGGCATGTAAACATTGGCTGCGAATTAATTATTTGTGTACCTCATTTCAGGCCGAGTTCAGTCATTTTTAGGGCATTTCGGTGGAAATTTTTGACATTTCAGCTCCGGACTGCTTTTTTCTTGTCTTCCGGTAGAATTCGATGTTCTCATTGCGCCTTTCGGTGTTTTTTAGGTGCCTTTCGGTGCTTTACGGTGTTTTCCGGTGCTTTTCGGTGCCTTTCGGTAATTAGACGGACCCTGGTTGCTACAGCAACCAACGGCGACACGATGTCATGTCAAAGTAAGTAAATGATGGTCGTATCGTTTACACGGAAATGAAGTTATTATTAATATTAGTGTATATAATTTGTTCTATTGAAAAGATGCCCGGGGAATAAGTAACTTGCGTTGCAGGACACTGCCTGTGCCAGGGCAGTGTCTTAGACTTAGAGTATTACTACTATTAGTCGTACGGCATACTTAGTACGCGCGGGCTTAGTCAAGTTAGTGACTGTGAGTGTGATGCATATGCATTGTTACCAGTGCAGTAGTGTTATGTGTAAGGTGTTATATGGAGAGTTTAGTTGTTGCACATGTTTGTTTTTTATGGTTGAGAGTGTCAGATACAAATAACATGTGGCAGTTCATGCTTACACGTTAACACATTAACCAGTTTGTTTGGCAAGCTAGCATAATGGAAGTATACACACCAGACCAACACAGAAATTGTCTTTATGTACAGATTGGCTATATGCCCTGGGCAGCCGTGCGTATATCTGACGGCTGCCCGGGCGCACCGGTTCTTCGATCTTCGCTAAGATTGCCCCGTCCGGCAGTTTTTAATTTAGCTAAATTATCGTCAAGTAAACAAGGGTTAGGTTAGAGTATGGGATTAGTTTTAGGGTTAGGGTACGTTAGGTTTAGGCTAGAGTTAGCGGTTTTTGTTGTTAGGGTTAGCAGTGGCGTAGGTTCCGAGGCAATTGAAAGCAGGGGGGGGTGGGCAATGTGAGAGAGCGAAGCGACGGAGGGGGAGTTGGTTGGGAGGGGTATCCCCCCTCCCACGTTGCTTCTGCCTCTCAGTCGGAAATGTCTTCGTGCTGTTGTTGGGGGGGGGGTGCGATTCCTGCCTCTTTCTTCGGTAGGGAATTTTTGAAAATTTCGCTGCATGACAAATGGATTTTCTCCACACTTAAAATTCAGTTATTAGGCGGTAAATCTTATATGAGAGAAGTTGCATATGCCTGAATCACTTATAACCCCCCTCCCGGCTTTTTATTTTTTCACTCCAACTCCGATCAACGTGGGACGATGGCCCCTGGCTGTGCGCCGGAGGCTCTGAGGGTACACACGACCAGTGTGGACCTAAGCAAAGGTAGCCAGCTTGAAAAATGGTGTACTAGAAACCAGTGTTTTTCAGGGCAAGGGAAGAAAAGAGTTAAAGCGACCAAGACAGTTGATGAAGGCTATTCTCAACGGGGCGAGGGGTGTTCCCCTGCCCACTTAGTCAGGCGTAATTTTTTTTTTACATGAAAAATATGGCATCCTCAGAACATGGGCAGTTTTTCACATTTCATTTCATTATTAGGTGTAGGTAATATCTGGTATTAGATCAAGGTCCCATTTCAGCGGCCCTCTCTCTTAATTTTTGTACTCTCGATCAAGAGGGGGTTATGGACCTCTTGTGCGCCCCCCCCCCTATAGCTGACGCCTATTGTCCTCTTGTGTTGGTTAGCAGACTACCATTGCAATCTGTGCAATTATCCGTCATCAAACTGTTTTTCAAGTTCTCATATAAAAGTTAAAAGCTTAAATTATTTTTTTTTTTAAAGTAGAGGCATATTGAATGAAATCGAAATAAAGATCTACGGGAAAAACAGGTAGATGTGTTGGAACTGCACTGAATAAACATGCAATTTATTTAAATTACAAAAGATTTACATCGTTTAGAATACAATAGCGTTAAAGATCACATTTAACATTTTGTTCGTTATAAAAAATGTTTTTGCTTTCCTCTGATGAAGAACTAAAAATCATATTGAAATTTGATTTCAAATAAAAACAAAGGTGGCTGCAAAAATAGCCGCTCTATTAAAATAAAAACGAAATTTACCATGAAAAGAATTGTTTTTGCATTTCCATTTCTTTTCTTCTGTCAATAAGAGTTCAGAACTATAAAATTCAATCAAAGCCAACTTGCAACAGCACAAATCTGAGCAAAGAAGAATTATCTCCTTTCTTTTAGTCATGTTTTTGTCTGCTGCAGAAATCTCAAATTCCAAAGTCAAGTCTTCTCGTCGATTTTGCACAGAACATTTTGAGGATTTCGTTGACATTATTGTCATTCACTAACTCCTGTTCAACGAAAAGGAGAATGAGAGCAGAGAATCGTGGCTGGGTCATTGTAGAACGAAGTTTAGACTTGACAATGCTTATTTTAGAGAATGTTCGTTCAGCAGATGCAGAAGTAAAAGGAATTGTGGACAGTCCTGTGAAGACGCGTGAGAGGCAAGGGAAATTTTGTTTGTTTGTTTGCCAATCAACAGGGGGGGCCATGGCCCCCTTGTGCCCCCCCTTAGCTACGCCAGTGGGGTTAGGGTTAGAGTTAGGGTTAAGAACTGCCGGGCATTTAGGAAAACGAAGACCGTGCCCGGCTGCCGGGCATATAGCCACAGCGTTTATTGTATGCTATGTACTGGTTGATGATACGGACTCCAAAGTTAGAATATAGATAGATGTGAATGGGTATAACATAAACGTAATATTACGTGCTTCGCATGTTTCCACTGTGTGCGGACCAGCTAATATTGCGTGGTTGTGATCGCTTATTTCTACGCATGTTTGCACTCTGTGCGGACGACGTAATATTACGTGCTTGTGATCGGACCGCTTGTGACAGATCGGTGTTCACGACACCCGTACACTGTACAGCATTGGAGATTTCCAAAAAAAAAATCTGCTCTGATGAAATTCAACTTGTACATCTCATATGGGAAACTATGGCCAAATAGCTACTGAATATTTAACTTCATTATTACATGGTTATTTCTACTTACATTATGGGGCTTACACAAATCTCAGACACACAGACACAGAACAGAGATACACAGAACAACACGAAATTGAAACCTGTTGAAACAAAACGAAATACAAACAGAACGAAAACAAATCAGCGCCCCTTATTTTCAGGCAAATGTTTACCTTTTTTGTGTTTTTTTTTTCTTTTTTAAGACCGAACAAACGGTTTTCAACCGAATATAGTTTAGAACCCGTCCCGTGTACACATCGATCTCTTCTGTAAATTTGGCGCTATTTGGATCCAAACTGACGGAGCCTTTCATTAACATACATACAACATTTGCCAAATTATAGTACTTAAGATTAAGATAAAGTCGAGGAGTCTATCCTCCCCTTCCTGGTAATCCAGATTCTCAACTTGATCCTGGGGTGGGGCTTGTGTGGCAAATTTTGGTTGGCGCTGCCTTTGAAATTTGAAATTGAAATTGAAATTTGAAATTAAAATTGAAAATAGAAATTCACACGTTTATTTTTGCGTGCTGGCACACTCGTGTGTCATTCCCGGTTGTAGCTTTTTCCTCAATTCCAGGAAAGAGTTTTGCAGTCGCTCTCTCATAGTCCAGCAATGCCCACCCCCTACATTTTAGTAGTGATTAGTACTATGCTGAAACAATCGTGCGCCTCCCCCCCCCCGTACTTCAATCAATGCCGCCCCTGCCAGCAGGCACGTATGCAGCGTCGATGTGCACAGCCATACACGCGTGCCTCGCGAAAGCTCAAACCCCCTGAGCTTCCAGGGCCCTTACGCGGGCCCTGGACCCCGGCCGCAAGAGACTGCGCTTCACACTCGTGGTTCACATTCTATAAACAATCGATCCTCCTCGCTCGTACAGACAGACACTCCACTATTTGCGCTAGCCGTAATACACTGTTTCAAGTGCGTATGTACTACAGCCCAATATGTATTCCCCACACGTAAGCTACCGTTATACTTTATTTTTGCAACTAGTATATATATGTGATTATTGAAAAACTCACAAATAATAAACAGAATAACATACACAGGAGATCGACTGGACTTTTTACTGTTGATGCATTTAGAATTTTTCACTTGCCCGTTCGGGCAAGTTAATTATTATACTCACGTTGCACTTGCCCGAATGTCCATTCCACTTGCCCCGGGCAATCGGGCAGTCCTTAATGTCAGGCCCTGGATATATCGGAACATACCCTGGTAACTATCTGATATGGTTAGGGTTAGGGTTACCCGGTGAGGGTTAGGGAGTAGGCGTAGGCGGTAGGCGACTCCCTAGACTCGTTAGTGGAGTAGGCGAGGTACAGTCCGGCATATTAGATAGTACCAGGGTACGTTCTGGCAGTACCCGAAGAGACATAGACCCTCTCAGCGCTACTACTACTACTAGTTCTAGAGCTATTAAATTAATTATTAAAGCCACTTGTTGAACTTGAAGTTACCTTGAAGTTTCTCCTTCTCGCTTCTCACTACAGTCTACATGACCTGCTATGCTGAGAGGGTCTATGTCCCCCAGGGTACTGCCGGAACGTACCCTGGTTACCTGGTACTATATCTAATATGCCGGACCGTACCTCGTCTACTCCACTAACGAGTCTAGGGAGTCGCCTACGCCTACTCCCTAACCCTAACCTTAACCCTAACCCAACCCTAACCCTAACCCTAACCCTAACCCTAACCATATCAGATAGTTACCAGGGTACGTTACCGGACCGTACCCAGGGTACGTTCCGGCAGTACCCTGGGGGACATAGACCCTATGAGCCCTACTACTACGTGAAACAGTCAAAGAGCCTGGTCAGGTTAGCCCAATAAAGTGTGCCCTAAAAAAAATTATAATTTGACACTGTTTTAACTTTTATGGTAAAATTTAGGCTAAATTAGCATCATTGGTGATGGATACTGGCATAGTGAATACTGTCAAAATGCTGGTTGTATCACTGCTCTGATGTCATCCGTGACGTCAGCCGCGGCTCACTACACATGTACTCGGGCAATCAAAACACTCTGAAAGTTCACATGCATCGTTATATGGAGAAATGAGTACGTACAGAAGTGGCACCTAGTGTTAGCCATCGAATACGAATGAAAATGAAAAATCGGCTAATTTTGTATAAAAAGCTTGACTGTATCCTTAAGTTTAGCTTCTTTGTTTCTGTCATTCCGTATTGGAATTCCCTCCCTTCCTCTTTAGTTAATTGCAAATTTGAGGTTTTTTCTACCATGATCTGCAGTGTTGATCTGTATATTTTATTAACTTTTTGTCTCTTTCTGCCTTCGATATATTCCCTTGAATTTTGAAGACTACTATTTATGAGGTTATTTATGAGGTTAATGAACATTTTACTTTCATCATCGCCGTGGTGTTGGAGGCGGGCACACTGAAGAAGCAATGGCTTCACTCCTTAATGCCAACATCTTTTCAGTTAGGATTATATCTATTCAACAATAATATTTGGTAGGTTGTGCACTGCAAAGAAAGCTAAAATTATCTGAAATAGGGCTAAAAATGAAAGATGGGTATTACATCATCTATTAATTTTATACACTAATTTCTGAAAATATTTGTACCGTACTATGTAGTAAGGGTACTAAAAGGGTTACATTAAATTTCCGTTATTAGAACTGTTATTGGCATTAACAATGGAAAATGATCCAGAGATCACCTCTGCTGCTGTTAACCACACTTCAGAAGCGAATGAAAAAGGGGAAGAACTGTCAGCTGCTGTTATTGGTAGGCAACAACAACAGCAGCATACTGCTATCGAAACTGATATCACTGATGCCAATGGTAATAAGCACCCACAAGAGTCAAGTACTCAAACGTCACAAACACAAGATTGTGATGAGCCAAAAGTAGAGGCGGCCACACAGGTGCAAAATGGATTCGAGCAGAGTGCTGGCTCAACTGCTACTGCTAGTGATTGTGTGATGGAGAACTCCAGGGTCTCTGGGACACAGGCAGCGAGTGTCAGTGATGGCACGTTAAATGTGACTGACAAATTTGGCACAGTGACAGACACCTATGCAGCAGAAGTAGCAGCGAGATTGGACGAAGAGAAGAATGACAGCGATGCTGAACTCAAAGGTATTATTTCTAAAACAGAGTAAAATCTTCCCTCAAGTAGAGTTGCTACTATATATCTGCGTGCTCTCACCATCGCTCTCTTTCTCTCTCTCTCTCTCTCTCTCTCTCTCTCTCTCTCTCTCTCTCTCTCTTTCTCTCTCTCTCTCTCTCTGCTCCTCTCTCTCCATCTCTCTCTCTCCTCTCTCTCTCTCTCTCTCTCTCTCTCTCTCTCTCTCTCTCTCTCTCTCTCTCTCTCTCTCTCTCTCTCTCTCTCTCTCTCTCTCTCTCTCTCTCTCTCTCTCTCTCTTTCTCTCTCTCTCTGTGTGTGTCTGTGCGTGCGTGCGTGCGTGCATGCGTGCGTGCGTGCATGTGCTTACGTTCATGCGTGTATATATATGTATAGTATATACATGTATAATATTTTTGTGTGTGAGCATGTGCTTGTGTGTGTGCACCTTCTGTTTATCTGCTTTTCTTCACTTGTCACCATCAACTTTAGGGGGTCCTGACAATTAAATATTGGAACGTAACGCGGCATGACACTGTCCCTAACGTGCTGCTTACACATGCAGGACATTTCATCGTGCCTACACCGACGCTGGCAAATATGGGCAGCACTAGCGGCTCAGGTCCCATGCACATGCGGTCGCGGCCACACTCAAGCGAGATCACGTGCAACAGGCCCATGATGGAGAGCAGCAAAGAGCAGATGTTTGGCATGTCCGAAGAGATCATTGTCAGGGTCGAGATGCGTAAGCGAACTCAGCAGTGAAGTAACTGAGTCCTAATTCCACATCTTATCTGTCGTTTTTGTGAAAGCTATTTATTATGCAAGCTTTCGGTGAAATTAACCTCCTGTTAAACTTGAGAAGAATTCTGCTGAAGGTGACATTCAAATCTCACTAAGCTCTCCAGCAGATTTATCTCGGCATTTAGCGTAAGAATATTTTGTGTTGCAGCTGATGGTAAAATTAAGCTCATCAAGGTAGACATCGACAGGTCCCGACAGCAGAGGAATCAATACCTTGGTGGTTTCAAACATCGGGAGACGGGTGTTAAGTTTCTTACCGCGTCGGCACAGACTAACAGGGAGCTTCGACCCAATACTGGCAAAGTAAAATACTCCAGAGATACGCAGGTATACCCAAGTAATCGGCAGCAGATTTTTTAGCTCACCTTGACATCGTCAAGCTGAGCTATTGCCATGGGTCGTCGTCCGTCGTACGTTCGTCCATCCGTCCGTCCGTCCGTCAACATTTCGCTACGGTCAACGATAACTCAGGAACCGTTTGGCCCACATGTTTGAAATTGGGTATAGTTGTTACTGCTATGCTCCCATATTAAACGTCCTATTTTGAAGCACGCCAGTCGACGTACTTTCGAGCCACGGCAATTTTTTGGCAAAAATGGGAATTGCCATTAGTCAGTTCAGGTTCAACGCATTTTGCTCATTTTTGGTATGTGAATGAATAAGGACTGGCCCTGGGGGTAGATTCATCAAGCTGCGTATGCAAAATATTTTGCGTAAATCTTGTGTACGCAATCGACGTCACGTTGCTTAGTTGCGATTCATCAACACAGCTATTTAGTAAATTTGCGTACGATTTCGCGTACGCAAGCGAGGCCGTTCATCAAGCGAAGCGATTCATCAAGCTAAAATTTACGTAAACCTGTTGCGTAACTTTACACGGAGCGACGACGGTGCCGTAAAACCACTCGAAATTTCCGCAGGTTTTCCATGGCATACCGCCAGCATACATTATTTTATTGAGAAAACATAAAATACTAATCAACTAAAAATAAATAAATAATTACCATACTACACAGACAGGCCGGCGCCTTTGACGCTTCTTTTTTCATAGACTTGCGCATTGTTTTCGTTATAAGCGAGTTCGTAGTTAAGCCGTTGTACGTGCCACACGCACCGCACGCTGTACGGTGCACACGCACGCCACTTGTATCGTGCACGTGCCACACGGCACGCACGCACACGGCAAGCACAGCACGCATGCACGTGTAGTGCACACGCACGCACGCGCGCCTCGTGTACGTACAAACGCACGCACGCCAACGCACGGTGTACGTGCCACACGCACACTGTGCCACAGTCCACGTTACATGCACCAGCACGCACGCACGGTACGTCACACGCATGCACACGTACACACTGCCACGCGCACGCACGTATACGTGCACACGCACGCACGCACGCCCGTGGTATGTACACACGCTACGCACGGAGGACCACGGTAATGATACGTGACACGCACGCCGACGCCACGCACACGTGTACAGTGCCACACGCCACGCATGTGTACGATGTCGCCTGCTTCGATGCCAGTGTTGAAACGCAATCATACAAACGAAATGTGACACCCTATCACATCCCCCAGGCGACTCAGTAGGACATGAGCTAGCCGAGCCATATTGTTTAAATACAAGATGAGGCGTCAGTTTGGTTCCTATCGCGTACTGCTGTCGCCACAACACGTGTGATTCGGTTCTATGCTAGCACGCCTCTCAACGAGCAGCAGCCCCACGATCGGCGTAGTGCATTTACACTGGAATTCAATCAACATGTTTAGCTGTACGCAGGTGCCTACGCGCGCTGCCGTTGATGGAATCGCCACCGTACGAGCTTTGCGCTACTACTTCGTAGAAGTCATACTACTAATAATGGGACCACAATAGGAACATTGGGTAAAAATCGACAATAACACTTGCACACAATATCAATATTTAGAAAATCAGTCTCAATAAGATAATAAGCATGCGGGAAAAACTGTTACGTTATGACATTTAATTGATCAGCACAACCCAACTTAGAACCCCTGCGGACATAATGGTTAATAATGGTTGTAAATAACAAAAAGTTATTCAATTATATAACAGCATGTACGAATGGGTTGCGACTTTTCATTTTCGAAAGCCTCTGACTAAACAATGTTTTTCGTGCTTATTCTCTGGTGGAAATATGTAAGCAGATTCCTCGGCGTATCGAACTGTTGACGCTACCCACGTACACCCATACATTGTGAGATCGACTACACGAATAAAAGAAGATTCATATATATTAGCATAGCAGACAGCGCCAGCGAGCTGCCCGGGTTACTGTGTCCAGTGGGAACAGTCTGCAGCGGATATCCGCCGCCGAAGGCGCGTCGCCGCACTGCGGCCGCCTTTTAGAACGCAATCGCTGCGCCTGTCAATAGACCTTAAGGGTTCTATCAGATCGCGACGTGCGGACGGGTGATGTTATCGGTCAATTCAGGATGTGTGGGCTTGCGACAACTTTTAGGATTATCCAACGTAGTGCGGAGAATAACTCCAATGGTCGCTAATTGGAATTGTTTCTTGGTGCGCCCGTTTAGCTTCTTTTCTGCTTAGAACAAACGATTTGAATTTGTTTTTAATTATTACGCCCTTCGAATATCATTCTCGCTTACTATCGCTAACCCATAGATGGGGCGACGAAGTCTCTCTGGAGGGCATGTTTCGAGGAGATTTGCCACAGAAGTAAGGCGCATATTAGGCTCTAGACTGCCCCCCGCCGTGCGAGTTGTAACGCTCGACGTTACTATTAACTTTAGGGGTTCTACGAGAGATACTTGGCGCTAATGAACGTCGCGTACCAGCAATGGACACGGCAGGCTACAGATTTACTGGCAAGTGTTTACAGTGGAGAATGTCATTGCTTGCGCCGTAGAGCGTTATGTGCAAAGCACCAGCCCTACTGTCTGTATAAGAACCGCCACATGTGACTGATGTTTGGGATCATGACGTTCATACTACAAGCATGTTATATATAGCACAGCAGAGCATAGCAGCCGCTAGAGCACATGTTCTTTCCAATTCATACCATACCCACTGGCATGTTTCTCCAATCCATATATATGCAGGCCCGTCGTACTGCGCTGCAGATTCCTTGCATAGGTGAGCCGGACCGCGTCTGGCAATTAGTTTCGTAATACTATAGTCTGGTAATAGTAATCAGTATAGTATTAGTCGTATACAATTCTTCTGCACGTAACTGGTACTACATTCAAGTGCTTCACGTCTGCGACATGCCCCTCACAAAGAAAATAACGTTCATACGCGCACACACTGTGCTTAAGGCGTTACTATTGCTTGTTCAGCGCGAATGAATATGGATTCACTATACCTGCCGCTATAGTGCCAGAACCGTTGCGTTTTACACTGCCTTCGAATGAAGGGCCTAGCTTGTCATATGGAGAGGACGACCGTCGGTAACGCGCCGTCACTCAAGCGAATTCAGGCTGAAGCACGGCCGCCATGCGAGAGTTGTGTAACGCTCGAGTTACTATAGACTTTAGTGTAGCGAGAGATTACTTGGGCGTAGATGAACGTCCGTACGCAGTCAATTGGACACCGGCGCAGCCTCCCCGAATCGTGACGTTCGCGTTTTTATTATCGTAGCCATGCCTTCTCCTTATGAACTGGGTGACCCGCGCTCGCATCTCCTCTCAGACTCCTACGCCCGTTTGCCGTTTTTGCATATTACCAGCCACTGGCAGCGAAGATCAGGCCCGACACGTACAGCAACGACACTGACATCAGCTTCGTTTAGCGACTGAGCACTAGGCGCACTAGAGAACCGTGCTAAAGATGGCGTTTGCCGCAAAAGATGCGTTGTTACCCGACCGCACTACTACTAGCTGAACTATAGTACTAGTAGTAGTAGCTACTACTAAGTTACCAGCAACTACTAGTACTCAGTACTAGTAGAGCTACCAGGGGACCGCAGAGCTAATAAATAGTAATAATGGACTAACTCTGTTTACTAGTATGTGAACATAACTTACTAATAATGACGCAACCTAGCTCTAGTACTATTAGCCACTTATCATTAACTGCCGCTGGCGCCGTTATCTGGCGGTCGAATGCGGTCGCTCTGCAGCGGCGAGTTAATGGTAAAGCTGCGCTATAGATACTAGATGCTATGACGAACCCTAACCAGTAACCGCTAACCTATTTATATTGATATATAATATTATATTTTAGATTGAGTGTAAATGACATTGGTTTATTGCCCATGCCATTGGAGCATTCGGCAGCCCATATAATATTGGGAAGCCATGTATTCTCTATCTTGAACCACGAGTACTACTACGACTACTAATACGACTAGCAGAACGCTCTTTCTAGGGTTAGAATACCCTCGTTAAGGCTATACTAGACACAGGCACTTGAAGCGCGTTTCAATAAAATATTTAATGCTAACTAAATAACGAAATCTATTTACTACGAAATTGCTTCATGTTTCTTAGTATCAGCGCCTGACTCTGCTTTTCAAGAAGGCTTCGAGCGTGCAAAGGCTATACATAGACTAGGACTCGCCTCCCACCTCGATTAGCCATTGAGTGACTAAGCTAGCCGAGAGGTTGCGCAGAGATGCCAGTCTATAGGGCTATAGGCGGCGGCAGGCGGCAGCACTGCTTTCCACTCCCGTACGAGCCTGCATTGGAACGTTGCAAAAACGTTGCACGTTGGGGCTGCGGAAGAGCAGCCGGTAGGTGCTGCGTGATTTGACAAGCCGATTTGCTATTACTGGCAAGGATTCGCGAATGTCCAGAAGTTCGAACGTCTGTTCTCTGATTGTCGTGCGTCACACAGTTACCGCGTTACGCGAACCAGATTACGTCGGTTGACCAGTTTTTATGAGCAAAGTTTCAACAGTGCTTGACGGTCCCAAATGTCATGACCGCTCTAGTTGTCACGCGCCCCCACTAAAATTGCGCGACTGTTCGCTTGCGGCCTATGGCCATCCGTGCGCCCGCCAATTCATTCGGCGCACTGGATCCATCAGCTTCACGCAAGCGCTGCATACGTACGCTAGGACGTTCCGGCGGTCGTGCGTGAGCGCCCTCGATAGCCGCGGAATCCGGAGAAATCTGCGTCTTCTCAGCCGCAATTAGTGATCAACATCTCCTCTATATCGCTGCAACGCTTCTCTAGTATTCCGTCTCATCTGGATATTGGTCTTTGAGTGAAGCCTTGGCGCGTGCAGACCATGCACATTGTAATTAAGCAAAATGTTTTGTTATTGAATCAGAAAATGCATAGCTTTGGACATGCGCTACAATGCATTCTGAGAATTCGCAGGCAAACTAAAACTCTTGAACTCAGACGTGAGTAGTTAGCCTCTGAACTGGTCTGCGTTTATGCTCGGTTTCAGTATCTGATTTCGGTTCGCCTTTCACTTACGCAGCATCAGCTGTACGAAGATCATGCAGGTGAGGGCAAGAAATAGTCATAAGGTTTTTTCTGTCATGCTGGCCAGCCACTGTGCACAGAGTGAGTGCTAAAATTGCTGTGAGATTGCACGCAATAACTGGGTTTTCACCGGATCTTCCCGGTAGACGATCTTGGAACGGTTTGACAGGTTATTGAGAACAGTGACAGGGAAACACTCCCGCGGATAACAGATGCAGGCCACGCGAGAGCTGAGGGAAATTGCAATCGTATAACAGGAATGTTTACTCACTCCTGCTTACAGCGTGGCTAACCTCAGTATATAGCTAGTAAACGCTTACAGTCCTTAACTCTACCAACTGCGTGTCTCTGTCTCTTTCTGCTGCAACCTGTTTGACTGGCGTGGTTTTTAGTTTAGTATTGGTTTCGCCGTTTCAACAATAGCATGGCTAGCTGGATCAGCGTAGTGAGCAACATGAAATTACTCATCCTCCTGTGTGGTGTGTTTATAGATTGGCCTTTCAGCCGTTTCACAATACCAAGCAATGAGTTGAGGGGTTTTTCACGGTATTTTTTGGTGAGTTTCACGGTTTGACAGGTTTTTTTCAGCTACGAACACTCCCCGGGTATAAGAGATGGCCCTGTGAAAATTGCATCCAGATCGCTTGGGCGGTTTGGCCGCCTATAGGGAAGATACATACATACGAACTCAAATATATATTAGATAACAGCAGAAACTCGTAATTGCTATGCTGAAGTAATCAGTGATATGTATGCTAACAGGTTAGACTAAATTTCTCTCTCTACCTTTATTAATTTCTCGATTTATTTGAGAGATGATCATTTTGAATCAACTTCCAGTATTTATGGAACAAATCGCATGGAGACCATGTATACTTACTCTATAATGTGTTGCTGCAACACAGTGGATGCTCTGCTGTTATACCAATGCACTTCGTGTGCATGTGAAATTCATGCAGAAATGTGACATTTCGTCTGCGTAGACGTACACTACCAAGCAGAAGCAGCAGCAGACCACATGCTCCACATCAACACAGATGACAAAAGCAGGTGTCTACGTAACAGATGAAGAAGACAAGGTCATTACAGCTGGTCCGTACTTCAGGGGCGATGAATACCTTGCACTCATTCTAGAGAAGGTATGTGCAACTGTCTTCTGATAACCTCACTTCTGAACATGTATGCAGCTCCTAAATATTAGGAGAACATTCTACTGGGACGGCATGTAAATTCCTTGTTGGCCACAGAAAATGGCACAATTTCTAGGCTTGCAGTGTCTGTTTTTCATTGTCGTGGCATTATCGTGTCGCTGTTCTTTGCTTTGCGGTTTATCTACGCTAGCGTTTCTGCCAATGATCACTGTCACAGCGAGACGTAAAACGCAAGCTTTCAAGCAGACCCAGTAAAAAAATTTACAAAAAAAAAAACAGGACAAAAGTAGGATTTTGCTGGAAAAATTAGAAGAAAAGTAGGACTTATGCGGGCTTTCAGAAGTAGTTTTTACTCATACTTACTAATAGAATTCTCCTGTAAAGTTGTGGTGTGCACCAAAGAGGTATGTACACCACCTGGGATCTGCAGTGACTACTCATTACCCCAAACCCTTCCCTTTGTGATTTACGTATGAGAGAGTGTAACATCGTCATCAATAATATTGAATGACTGAGAATTTTGTTTACGATATTTTGGTACAAAAAATTAGGAAAACAACTAAGAAAAAGTACGAATTTCAGGGAAAAATTAGGAAAAGTAGGAGGGAAGACAAAAAGTAGGAAAAAGGAATATGTATAGCGTGGAATGCCGTATCGTAGACAGTAGACGTAGATAGCAGATGTAAACGGTAAACAACTATAGGTTTTATTCTAAACACGAATAGCAACAGTGAATACACATACCAAGTTGTAGTCGGTGACTCTCTCTGTTTCTCTCAAAATCTCTCCTTTTTAAACCGTACGCGCGTTCGTCGCGACCTAAACAGACTTCCTAGTTTGTGGCACGACTAGTGACCACAACGACCGGTCGCGACGCCCGTCCGCTTGTACCGGCCGGAGTGCCGATACTCGTGGCCATTGTCCGCTTAATGACCGTTTGTTTGTTACAGCCCTCCGCATTCTTGTTGAAGTTAATGTGTCCCCTGTCCATTCTGCATTACGGGTGTTCTTAATTATGTAGCTAATGGCTTCTGAGTTCATTGCCCAAACCGTTGCCTGGGTAATATGTCGGACTTCCCCATGTCTCTATCTTAATGCCAAAATGCCGTACTACAAATACTTGAAAGCCTGCAAACATTTTGCGCAGGTGATTATCATCCAGAAGTATTTCCGACGTATGACGGCTCGCCGAAAGGTTGAAGGCATGAGGCGAGATCGCGACTTCAGTGTGGAGTGGGATAAGGGGGAGACACGACGCAAGGAGCAGGAGAAGCAGGAGAGACTCCAGCAAGAGTACGAGAGGCGTGTTCATCCTGGGAAGAAGTCCGATTTTGACTTGATCTTCTCAGCTCTTGAGAGTGAGCTAATCCGTTTGCTGTCATACTGCTTCGTGATAAGCCGAATTGTGATTGCGCATGTTAAATTTTTACTGACAGCGTCAGTTGAGTTGAGGATGTACTAGCGTCAAACACTACAGTGTGTATAGATATGGGTTCAGTTCCACGACTGTTATATTGGTAATTAATTAAATAATCACATAAACAGTTGTATACAAACAGAGCCAATATTGGGAGAACTAGTTGACCTTACCAGAATTTTAGGTGCGAAAGAAAGGTTCCTATGATAACTTATGTGATATCTCCCATGAGTGTTTTATTGTGCGAATGATCTCTCTTGAGATGAGGTCTTGTTTAAGGTGGATTGTCATCTTCCTGCATTCAGGTTGGAGACGGGACAAGGAGGAGAAGATTAGTGCAATCCGGTCTGGGGCAGAGAGAAAGGCCGCGCTGTGCAGACTCTTGGAGGAGGAAACTCAACTCCTCTCAACGGTGGAACAATACAAGCAGCTTGCGGATGAGACGAACAGAGCCAAGATGATTGAGTCCTTCATTGAAAAGGTTCGGTTCGGTTTTCTCCTGTGTGAGAAAGATAACATCATGCAGCGCCGTGCAGTAAATTGGCAAGAAAATCTGCGATCGGGTCCGTCCACTCTGTTTATCCCTGCATCATAAGGCTTTAAAGGCTTTTGTCAACTGTTCTTTCAACCTTTTTGTCTTTCAACTGTTGCCGATGTGACCCAGTTCGTCATACACAGCTCAACTCGACTGGCTTCAACTAATGCGCGTCACCATCTCAGCTCTTTATTTCCAATCACAGACTGCGTCGCCGAAAAGATGGCAGTCGGCAGACGGCCGCTTCACAAGCATGGACACCCCGCTCACATTGCGTGCACGGGAGCTCAGGGACATCTACACCAGCATCAGCATGCCGAATCTGACGCAGGACGAGAGACTTGACGTGCTTCTCACGCTAAAGCACACGGTGAAGGTACGTCCCTTCGCTTTTAGACTGTATTGCCGCCCTTATCCCAGTAGGAAGACGTCTAAAATATCAACTGTGTGATCCAGGACGTGTCACATTTTCCCCAATTTTACCATGGTCCAGGGCTAGATTTGTGAAACAAATTCTTGTCATTATCAAGAATCTAAAATCTCAAAATAAAACTATTGAAATAAAATGTTGTGCAAAATGTAACACCCCTATACGGGTACAGGGGGCTAAAATGATAAAAGATGAGAAGAACACAATTACTTGGTGTGAAAATGGCGTCAGCATGTGGAATGGCCACTTTTTATTACTCTCATAATTGTCACCATAACCAAAACATTCATAATCATAAAGAGTAATAAATGTACAAACAGTCATGAACCTCAAAGTAACAAGAACTTGTTCATGCTTCAGTCTTAAATTGACCAATAAATCAAACTAATGACATAAACTACAAATCTTTTCATATGCTAGGCTTCCTCCTAAGTTCTATTCACAAGGCCTTAATGCTTCTATATGCATTCGTAATAAGTCTTATTCCTCAACTAATCCGATAATAAACCGATTTAAATTACGTGAACGCTGCTCACATTCTGATAATACATATCAAATCACTATATCTATTCACCATGTATTCATATACAGTAACTCGTGTTATATCCATGTTATCCTACATGGCTATAATTATAGAGAGTGTGATGCATGTGATTCAACCATTACAACCTATGAAATAATGAATACACTTACTGAAGTTTAAAAACCTACATTATTATATATACCTGTTACTTTTAAACTACCTTCAATATCTCCAACACTAATCATAAACCAATTACTATGTGAACACATAAGTAAGTAGTAACGCTACAGTAACACAACTACAGTACGCAAGTACAACTCCATCCTACCTACAGTACACAACAGTAATACTATCTGCACTACAACTCCGTTCTGAATGTATTTCTCTCTCAAATTATCTCTCATTTGTGAAATAACATATATCAATCATAATCTCAAAAGTGTCATTCATAAACATTCTTATAGCAAATCATTCATTATATAAAAGAAGCTTAACTAAAATGATAAAAGATGAGAATAACACAATTAATTGGTTGTGAAAATGGCGTCAGCATGTGGAATGGCCACAATCACACCCTACTCATTGTTCTCTCATCTCGAGTCTCCGGACTCTTCCATTTTCCCGGGGGTGGGTTGAAGCTCCTCAAGAGGTGCAAATTTAGCCAGATACTTGTGAGGGGCTATATTTTGGTACATGTATGCTCAAATAGTGGTTATATCTTTTGGTTAGGTTATTTTCCAATTTCATTGAATAAAACAAAAATGGGGGGGGGGGCATAATCAAACAGACAAAACAAACAAGTCTGTTTGATCAGGATTACAAAAAGTTATGACATTTTAGACTTGTGGTAGGCGTAATTTGATGTTTTCCCGGGAACATGACTAATGCTATGTGGTGAACATGTGACAATAACGCGACTCGGTAACACGACTGTAATGCCACACATTTAACATGTGACGTACTATATAAATATATGATGTGACACAGGAACATGACTGTAAGCTAACCAGGGAGATCATAGACCTGGTCGACAGGGAGGCGAATCTCATCATGCGGCGCACAAAGGAAGAGAACCTGCTTGGTCTACGCAAGCGCATAGCAACACTATTCCTCCAGTACTTCAAGAATCCCGATTTCAACCCTGGTGTGGTTAAGACGTTGAAGGTATGCGTGAGTGTAAACCACACTGATCAACATCAGCCAAGTTTGTTCATAGCCATGATGTCAATCTTAACCCCTACGCAATGGCTGGGGGGGGGGTGTTGGTGCCACCAGCCACTCGAATTCAAGAAGTCAGAATTATCTACAGCTCGCTTGACGGTGTATTGCCCCATCACGTCAACACTAACGAATGTGGTCACCCTGCTCTTGCATTGTTCAACGGAGAAGAAATTTCACGCTTGTCAGTACAACAACGTGCATTGAAACAACGTGCAACCTTCTCACTGCATTTCTCATTGTCCATGCTGGTAATTTGATTGAACAAACAACCAATATGGTGGTCGATTGACATAAGGAAATTCCCACAATTCAGTTATTAGATCAACACGCACGCCACATCTAGCGAATGCTGAATCGTGAGCCGACGCACCTATGTACCACCTTCAGTACAGGTACTTGTATTTGAATTACATATGCAATAAAGATTTAATAATAATAATAATGTATGTTGTTCGGGCAGGTTCCGCAGGATGCGTCCGCACTACAGGCAGACGTGCACCAGTGCCGCGGCTGCGGGCGCCACCTGCGTGAGGCGGACTATGAGCTGTCAGCAAACACGCGCGTGATGGGGCGCTGTCGCGACTGCCAGCGACTCGACAACAACGCTCGCCGCCGCGACGACCACAGCCTCTACCAGACGCTGCTGCGCGCGCTCAGGCGGGTCGAGCGCAGCTGCGACAGCGAGTCAAAGATAGCCTTCCTGCTGCAGGTACGACGCGGACGTTATAGTTAAAGTTTTTATTATGAAAATACTGCTCAGAAACGCTCAATCCGAAAAAACAGCGAAATATAGTCTCACCTCACAGTGGATATATCACTGATTACACCAACTTTAAAAACACTAAGATATAATAACGGTAGGTATCATGAAAGTGGGGAAAACACTGGCGAATTTTCGTAATTATGGCTTTAAAGGGTGTGCGTCTTGGATCATGCTGTTTCGAAAACTGCTGGCCTCCACTAACTTTTGAGAAATACAATTCAACCAAGCAGTGTACTACAACAGGCAATGTTGTTAGTCCAGAGAGACAGGATACCAGAGAAGTGTTGCCGAAAGGAGGTGTTGATCCTAAGCGCTGAGCGCAGATCTTGCGCGCAGTTCTGCGGCAAGGTGCACGCGACCGCGGGAACGTCCTACGACAGTATGCAGCGCTGGCAGCTATGGATCCGTGCGCCGAATGCATAAGCCGGCGCACGGATCCATAGCTGCCAGCAAACAGTCCGCAATTTTAGCGAGGGACACAGCTAGCACCCCCGCTGAGGAAGGTAAACTCCTTTTCTCTAGATAATCCCCGCACCTCATACAATCGAGTGCCTTGTGAAATACAAGAGAGGGTACCAAGATACAAGATACAAGATGATTAAGATATCGTAAGAATTTATTGGGACCATGGGTGATTACAGTTAAATGACGATATTTCCCAATTAGATATAGTGATGTATAGTTTATGCTAACAATTTAAAGCAACTCTTCAGTAGCATAATGAACACATGGTAAGAATTTATTGCTAGTACGATGGGTGATAAAGTTTTTTTGATCTGTTATGGTAACAGCTAGTTTAAATTTACTCGTCACTAACATATGTACTAATGTATTGTCACCGTCTTGTAGCATTTGAGGCATTTATTTGAGCATGTCAGTGATATCAGCAATGGTAACAATTTAACGTCACTGTGACAAGTAACGGATATAGCAAGTGAGAGTTACAAATACATGGCAATATATCGTAATATATGTTAGCACTGTATGCCTATATGCTTTACATTGGACGGTCGTTCAATTGTGAGACATTGCGCGACGACATGCCCCACGAGGAAAATGAAGACACAGAAAGAACGCATATGGAACAATACTTACGGAATACTTCATAATTGACTAACGGCATACTTGAGGACGGGCAAAATCGTCTGTGAAGGCACATGTCAAGTAGCACAGAAATATCGCCATTACCACAGAAATATCGTCAATGTTCTATACAGTATTACTATTACAGTTACAGCTACCTGGAAACAAAAGATGGTCAATCAACACACCAATGAACACATATAGCACTGACAGTAACGTTATGATGGTGCTTGCATGATGCTGTCTGCAGATAGGCTAGTTCCAATTTCAGTTTCTCTTGCAGTTCGCGCTGGATGAAGTTTGGGGCGGTTATAGCTAGAGTGGTACACGTTCGCCATGCACCTTGACTCGGGCAAGTATCGTTCGCTACACTGAAGCGTGTGGAACTGTCGAGCGGGTACGAGTCTAACCGTTATGCGGGTTATACCCGGTCATAGCCGGCCGATCCGTCTGCAACCAAAGTCGTAGGCAAATGCTATGGATATAGCCTCATTCCGCCATCTATCGCACGCCATATGTACTAGACTGATCTACACTCATGTACAGTCATGTGTGTTCAAATCTTTAGTTTAATGAGGAGAGAATCAATAGCAGATAAGAGTGAGAATGAAACTAACTGTAAACTGGATTTATTACGAATAGCGGAGACATGTTGTATTGTTCCTATATATCGGATCCTCTAAACTTAGCCAGAGTCAACGCTATGCATGAGCGCTATATATTGTTACATGCTTTCTTCTTTATAAAAGAACAAACTTCAAACTAATTACCGTTGACCGTTACTCAACAAACAAACATTACAGAGTCTTGACAAGAAAATCTCGCTTCCGATTTCTATAGAAGTGAAATATACCCTTTATCTTGAGTACATTAAATTAAATCAGTCTTGCAATGCTTCAAACTGTCTGACTCATCTAAACACAACTTTCTAGTAAAATGAACTCGAATTAACTTGTCATGTTGCTACTTTGAATAATGATTGGTTCATCCTAGCACTGTACGTCTCACAGATTAAGTTTGACCGGTTTGTAAACCTTCCTGCCACATCTCGACACAACCACTGGAGTGCGTGTCGATGTCTTTAACTCGGGTGGTGGTCTTTTGGGAGGACTGCCTGCGATTGGTGCGATTGGTGGAGGCGACAGGTCGGTCGGTAGGGGAGGATTTCTCCTGACGCCCGCACAGAATTATAGGTTTCGTCGTTTGCGAGGTTGTTCATGAACAATTAACCAGGAGCTCATGATAATTCTCCACATCGTAATCATCCATAACTACGTTGATATGCTGTCTCGCACCTTTACTATTCCAGCGAGGCTGGTTTCTCCCCTTGTGCAGACTTTCACATTTTGCCTCGAAGTGGTTCGGTTTGTGGCATTTTCTGCAGGAGCTCCATAGGCAGGACATAGCAGATCCATAGGCAGGACATAGCTCTTGTTTCAGTACATGTGTCTTGCCACAGTACAAACATTCTCTAGTGTTTGGTTTCTCTTCCTTGTGAGGGTGTCCCTTTCTACCTTTGTAGTCTGGAGTACGGTACACCTTCCTTTGTGTATACCTCACTTTGTGTACTGCTGCCTCTGCAGCTGCACCTCCATCTAGAGTGCTTACATTTTGTTTCGTGAGCTCTGCTGCTCTAGCTAGCTCAATAGTTTTATCCAGTGTTAGCTCAGGAGTTCTCAATAGCCTTTCTCTCAGACGCTGGTCTTTTACACCGCATACAAGTTTATCTTGCACTAAGGAGTCAGCTAGATGCCCAAAGTTGCACGTTTGAGATAGCGTCTTCACATCGGTGATAAATTTCTCAAGTGTTTCGTCACCTTGTACACGCATATTAAACTTGAAACGCGCTATAGTCTCGTTTTTCTTCGGTTGACAGTATCTTACTATAATTTGGCGAATGTTGTATGTATGTATGTATGTTTGTGAAAGGCTCCGTCAGTTTCGATCCAAATAGCGCCAAATTTACAGAAGAGATCGATGAGTACACGGGACGGGTTGTAAACTATACTCGGTTTAAAACCCTTTGTTCGGTCTTAAAAAAGACAAAAAAACAACAAGAAGGTAAACATTTGCCTGACAATAGGGGGCGCTGTTTTGTTTACGTTCTGTTTGTATTTCGTTTTGCTTGGTTTCAACACGTTTCAATTTCGTGTTGTTCTGTGTATCTCTGTTCTGTGTCTGTGTGTCTGAGATTTGTGTAAGCCCCATAATGTAAGTAGAAATAACCATGTAATAATGAAGTTAAATATTCAGTAGCTATTTGGCCATAGTTTCCCATATGACTATGAGATGTACAAGTTGAATTTCATCAGAGCAGATTTTTTTTTTGGAAGTCTGCAATGCTGTACAGTGTACGGGTGTCAACCCGTACATAGCATACAATAAAACATTTCTGTGTGGGTGTGTGTATTTCACTGTGTACTTGCCAACCAAATGGTTAATGTGTTACGTGTAAGCATGATTGC
>NW_014577860.1:138700-145930 GCF_000485595.1 Priapulus caudatus
GTGTTGTTCTGTGTATCTCTGTTCTGTGTCCGTGTGTCTGAGATTTGTGTAAGCCCCATAATGTAAGTAGAAATAACCATGTAATAATGAAGTTAAATATTCAGTAGCTATTTGGCCATAGTTTCCCATATGATTATGAGATGTACAAGTTGAATTTCATCAGAGCAGATTTTTTTTTTTTGAAGTTTGCAATGCTGTACAGTGTACGGGTGTCGTGAACACCGATCTGTCACAAGCGGTCCGATCACAATCAAGCACGTAATATTACGTCGTCCGCACAGAGTGCAAACATGCGTAGAAGTAAGCGGTCACAACCACGCAATATTACCTGGTCCGCACACCGTGGAAACATGCGAAGCACGTAATATTACGTTTACGTTATACCTATTCACATCTATCTATATTCTAATTTTGGAGTCCGTATCATCAACCAGTACATAGCATACAATAAAACATTTCTGTGTGGGTGTGTGTATTTCACTGTGTACTTGCCAAACAAATGGTTAATGTGTTACGTGTAAGCATGATTGCATGCACATGTATTTGTATTGACATCTCAACCTTAAAAAACAAACATGTGCAACAACTAAACTCTCCATATAACACCTTACACATAACACTACTGTACTGGTAACACATGCATCACAGTCACTAAGCCCGCGCGTAGCGCGGGTTTCAGCTAGTGTATAAAATTGTCGGAGAACAATTTCTATCGTTCTGTCTTTCTCCTCCTGATCCCATCTCTGTGTCGCGTAAATTTCGCGACATTCCGGGCCTATCAAGTATTTCAACGTTTTTATTTTCTCACTCTCCGTGTTCTTTGAGTGCTAGTTCAGCATACAGTACAAACTCTTCCCTCCATTTCTTCCAGTCATTCGCAAGACTGGCCCCGGTTTTAGAATTAAATTCTAACTTCGAAGGTGGAGGGAGACGTTGCAGAGCCATAGCTACAGTACTTGCCACACAGTCTACTGTAGTCCTTTGTTCAGGATCACGAGGCTGTGCGAGTCGGAGCACTCCGGAATTTCACGTGAATTCTTACGGAACACTTACAGTTCAAGCTTCCCACTGTTCACAGTATAGGCACTTCTGACACCATGCTGAAATCTTTAGTTTGATGAGGAGTGTAACTATGCAGAGATACAATAGCAGATAAGAGTGAGAATAAAACTAACTGTAAACTGGATTTATTACGAATAGCAGAGACATGTTGTATTGTTCCTATATATCGGATCCTCTAAACTTAGCCAGAGTCAACGCTACGCATGAGCGCTATATATTGTTACAATGTGAACAAAAAAGTCAAAGTCGGTTTTTTACAGCAAACCAAGCGCTCCGAGTAGCGAAAAAAGTTCTTCGAGCATTTCGAGCAAATGTCTAGCTAACTGGGTAGTCTAACCCGTCGTGCAATCACCAGAACTGCTCAACTCAGCGATTATAGTGGTTTGGCGTTTATACTGGACCCGTTGAAGTATAATAGTGTAGAATTGTAACACTGACAGGAAGAATGGAGCGAAGACTAATGCGTGCAGTTATGGCGGGGATCACTCGTCAGATAACCTCTGACCTTTATTGTCGCTTATGTAAAAAGGTCGCTTAAGTGAAAAGGTCGCTCAACTTACATCTATCCCCAACTTGGAAAGGTTGATTAATTGTATAAAGGGACAGTAGCCTCTAGGATTTTACTGCATACAACTGTACTTACTGTATAACAAATCGTCTAATACCCACATGTATTTGTCACCAGATACTTAATTAATTATTTACACATCAACGCTACGAAATTTGAACGGCGCCATGACACCCGCGACCGTGCTGCCACCCTGAAAAAGTTGCGTATTTGCATTTTAGTTTGCAGGTAAATGACCGAGGGCTAATCACAAAAGTGCAATTATATTTATACCTAAATGCTATTTAACCGAACGATATTCATTTTAGGGCAAATTTATCCATATTTTAACTGAAACTATATGTCGTTTATAAGATATTACAATTCTTTTGCTTTTAAATGGATAAATAAGAAACACCCTCGGTCTGTAGCCCTTGGTTGGAAAGTGGTTTTGCGCAACTTATCAGATCATGCGCTTTGAGTGGCGCCACCGTCGTTGTAATCAAACTGTAGTCGTTAGTTTTAAAACATTTTTTAAAAATATTTCTAATGGTGATTGAACCATGAAACTTTTTATGTAGCGCAATTATAACCTAAATTAGCTGAAAATAACCCTAGAACCTAGAGGCTACTGTTCCTATAATGATAAACAAAATACTCTACGACATAACCTGTCGATTATTATATTACAGAAAATGAATCAAGAAGTTATAAAACATCTGATAGCATATAATAAGCATACTAGCACTGACAACTGAGAACAAAACTAGACGCGATAGGTACAATTATGATATGCACACAATGATATACATTTCGCTCTGGTAAGCTTATTATGTCACATAGTCCTTCAAATATGCTGGACGGTGGCGCTCCCTCGCCCGATGCACCTTGGATGAACTGTCCAACGGTCTCTCCTCCGTCTGGCTGTTCTGATCGGATTCTACACGTGTCCCCTCATTCTCTCCAGTAGGATTCGGAATGACATCCCCATCACTTTCTGAACAGGACATGTCCTGTGACTGGTATCTGGCATCCACTGCCTTGAACCTGGATATATTTCTGGTCACCGGTTTAGAGCCATGCGTAGCGGTCACCATATCACCTTTACGTTTCACTACCTCGTGTAACTTAGGGTAATACGGTGGATCCAGCTTACGCGGATGTGGATCCTGTAGTATGACAGTGTCACCTACACAGATATTCGACTTGCATGCTCTCCGTCGTTTGTCCGCATATCTCTTCATTCTGTTCTTTGCATTTTTGTCACTGAGCAGCACATTTTTGCGAATATCCTCTTTTGAGAAACTCTGAATGCTGGGTAACTCTGTTCTGATATTCCTGTGGAATAGAGCTTCTGCGGGTGCCACTTTTGTTGACGAATGGGGTGTAGCCCTGTACTGTCTGAGGAATTTCCACAGTTCCTGCTTCCACGGTTTCCTCTGAGACTCGGAGGTATGCAGATTCTTCTTCAGTGTCCTCATGAACCGCTCTGCCTCGCCGTTAGCCGCTGGCCACTCCGGCATGATCCTCCTGTGTTTGAATCCAAGGTAACCAGCAAACCCACGGAAATCGCTACTATTGAAAGGAGGGCCATTGTCCGTCTTCACCACTTCGGGAATGCCATGGCAGGCAAAGATCTTGTCGAAGTGGGGAATCGTCGACCGGGCAGATGTGCTGTGGGTGATCTCTACAGCTGGGTAACGGCTGTGTTCGTCAACGACCACTAACAAATATTCACCCGGAGGCAGTGAGCCACAGAAGTCCGCAGACACATGAGTCCACGGCTGCTCGGGACATTTGCTCATCTTCAGAGGTGCTCTGGTGTTTTCTCTTGTGCCCACTTGACAAGGGAGACAGTGTTTCACTTCTGCTTCAACCATCTTGTCTGTCCCCGTGAACCAAACCTTACTCCTCAGCAAAGCCTTTGTCTTGACTACTCCTTGATGTCCAAGGTGTGCCAGTTTCACTACCTGGCTCTGTAATGCTGCCGGTATTACTATTCTGTTCCCTCTGACAAGATACCGTTCGACGTCACACACAGGTCTGCTCTGACGTTCCAGTATGGCTTCACCCGTTGATCCTCGTCTACAAGTAATTTGTATAACTCTCCTGACTGCACAACGTTTATGACACTAGTCAAAGCGGGATCTTCCTCTGTCGCCTTTTGTACTTGCTCAATAGTGATAGCTTGAAACGTGGCATGTGACAGCACAAAGTTCACATACTCCTCTGTCACTCTCTCATCACGATCTGATTTGACTGGTATCGGATGGCGTGACATGTAGTCAGCAGGATTCGTCTTTCCGGGAGAATACTTGACTGTGAGCGAGTAATCCTTAAGGTTGACTAACCATCTTTCAATTCACTGGAAGCTTGGAGTGTGGATTACCGAATATGGCTTCCAACGGCTTGTGATCGGTGATAACATTCACTGGTTTGCCATAGAGATACAGGCGAAAATGATCACATGACCACTTGATTGCGAGAGCCTCTCTTTCCGTCTGAGAGTACCTTTGCTCCACCTCCGTTAGAGCGCGGCTTGCGAATGCCACTATCTTTCCTTTCTGGGTCAGCATCGCACCAAGTCCGACTGGGCTTGCATCTACGATCAGATCGGCTTTCTCTTCGGTATTGAAAAATGCCATGACATCAGCATTTATTAAGCTGTCCTTGAGGTGCTGGAATGCTGTAGTCTCAGCGTCGCCCCATTTCCAAACAGCATCCTTCTTGGTGAGCATTCTGAGTGGTTCAGATACTGTTGCCATCTGGGGTATAAAGCGTGCAACATAGTTGACCATTCCCAGAAATGATCGAACTTCTGATACGTTGCTCGGCTCAGCCGTGTCTACGATAGCTGTTATTTTGGCAGGGTCTGGGCGAACACCTTCAGCTGTCCAGATGTAGCCATAAAACTGTAGTGTCGTCTTGCGAAACACACACTTGGCTCGATTTAATGTGAGATTACACTCACGCAGACGTTGCAGTACTCTACGTAGGATTTCATCATGATCTTTGATAGATTTCCTGGAGTAGATAAGAATGTCGTCACTTATGTTAACGACACCTTGAATGCCATCCAGTGCTTGTGATATGGCATTCTGGAAGATTTCGCTCGCACTATTTACTCCAAAGTTTAGACGTTTGTATCTTCGAAGACCTACATGAGTGGTGAAGCATGTCAGGTTGCGACTGCATTCCTCGATTTCCAGCTGATGATAGCCTTGGTTCAAGTCTAGTTTAGAGTAGTACTTAGCACCGCTGACTTCTGCAATCATCTCATTAACAGTGGGAGTTATGTGTCTCTCTCTCTCGATTGCCTTATTCGCTGCCCTCATGTCAACGCATAGACGAATTTCCTCCGGATTCTTGGGTTTTGGTACGCAGACAATTGGCGAGACCCAGGGAGTTGGACCTGTTACTGGTTCTATGATATCAGCTTCTTCGAGCTCCCGGATTTTCTCCTCCACCTTAGAGCGTAGAATAAACGGCACCGTACAATGTGGTTGAACGACTGGCTTGACTTCAGGTTTGACATGCAGCTTGACCTTGAAATCCTTGAGTTTTCCGATTCCTACGAAACGATCACTGTACTCGTGTAGCATTGCCTGTAGATGACTTGCATCATGTGGATCATAAACGACGTCTGCATCCACTTTGGACACGAGGGATACCAGATGTAATGCCTTAGCTGAATCTAGGCACAGCAAATTTCCCTTTGCCGCTTTCACTACGTGAATTTCTGCCATAATCTTTTCCCCGTTTGCTGCTATCTCTGCTGCGAACTTCCCCTTTACGCGCAGAGGCTTCAAACTCCCATACGGGTATAGCTTTATGTGGCTACTCTGTAGATGCGTGATGTCTGTCAATGAGTCGAAGGTTCCTTTGTCAACTATATTCTTGGAACATCCTGTGTCCACAATCATGTCCACTGGTTGCCCATTTATAATGACCTCCACTCTAGCGTCTGACTTTGGACTTACTCCGAACGCGTATTCATCCTCTGACGACTCCGTGGCTTCTCGTACCACGTGTACTGGTTTCCTCCTGAAACTAGTCCTCCTGCTTGCCTTGTTAGGCTGATTCGGAGCCTTTGACTGAGTTACGTGTTTGCTGTGGCATACTGAGCTGAAGTGATTTGACTTGCGGCAGTTATTACATGTCTTTCCTTTAGCTGGGCATACTCCTCAATGTGGGTACGCTCCTCCACAAAACCAGCATTTGCCCTCAGGCCGTCTACGGTTCTCACTAGTTTTATGACTCCCACCTGGCGTGTAGACTCGATGCACACCTCCCGTGGTTGTCTCATTCTCCATCTTGCCAGCATTCGAATCTGAGATCTCCAATGTCCGAGCCGCTGCTAGAAGCTGATCCAACGTCTGTTCTGGATACTGCAATGCTTTCCTTCTGATGACCTGCAGCTCTGAATTATCTGTGATTTAATCTCTCTCTCCACGTTATTAAACTCACAGTTCGACGACAGTTTCCTTAGCTTTACATGAAACGCATCAATGTCTTCATGCGCTTCCTGTTTTGCAGTCCTGAACTTGAAAATCTCGTACTCCACGTTGTTATGGGGTCTAACGTACGCATCAAACGCAGCAAGTGCCTGGTCGCACGATTCCCCAGTGTCCGGAAGATTATCGAAAATCTCTGTTAACTCTTCGCCTGCCACGTACAGCAGAATAGCTTTCTGCTGTTCCTGATTTCGAACGTTCATGGCTTTCATTAAATTGTTGAAGCCTTTTTTCACTTATTCCATCGTTGGAACAACGGTGTCGGTTAGGGAACAACGCATCTTTTGCGCAACGCCATCTTGTACCCGGTCTCTCTGGACAGTTGCTGTTACTCAAGCAATAATGGTAGGTAATTACAGTGGGGAAAACACTGGATAATTCTCGTAAATATGGCAGGTTGTGCCCTCTAATTGCTAGACGAGTTCCTAGCTGTTTACAAGAGAGAAATGACAAAATTAAGGAACTAGACAGTCGGCAGCCCGGATATCCGCGCGAAGCGCAAAAAAGGCCGCGTAGCGGCACACTAACACAACTTCGCTGCACATATTCAAGATACTATTTGTAATGTTCTGAGCGACCTTTTCACTTAAGCGACCTTTTTACATAAGCGACAATAAAGGTCAGAGGTTATCTGACGAGTGATCCCCGCAGTAACTGCACGCATTAGTCTTTTCTCTCCATTCTTCCTGTCAGTGTTACAATTCTACATTGGCGGCGAGGATTTTCGGATCTATGTGGACATATTAATCAATCAGTCCTGGAGGAATATTCAGTCAAGCGTTTAGTGCAAGAAGGAAGAAAAATCAACGTTCTTGAGAGGAAGTCGTGCTAGTCATAAAAACAATAATTCGAAAAATCCAATATGGCGGAAGAGGAAGCTGTGTCGTTGGCTAGCCTGCCAACATAGCCGAACTTCCACGTCCGTGATGCGCGGCTTAACCGCTTTCGGCGGTCCCCGCGGTCGCGTGCGCCCAGTCCCGCGGAAGTGGTGTTGTATGTAGCATCTCGCGCTCCCCGCCGCGCGAATGCGTATAGCCCGCCTTCCTTCGGACGCATTCGCGCGTCCCGAAAACTGCGCGATGTTAGGCTGCCCGCTATAACGTAGGC
>NW_014577861.1:0-22839 GCF_000485595.1 Priapulus caudatus
CTCTCTCCTCTCTCCCTCCCTCCTCTCTCTCTCCTCTCGCTATGTCTTCTCTCTCTCTCTATATATATATATATATATTTATGTAATATAATTAAAATCTATCCGCGTGCCCTTATCATAAATTCAAGCGTCTAACCCATATTCGCCGCATCGAAATGATCGCCGAGCGAAATGCAATCGTCTCTCCCACCTCTCTCTTCCTGTTCCGCAGGANGCATTCTCTACTACATGTACAACGTCATCTTCCCATGCATGATGATGTCGTGGTTAACTCTGCTCGTCTTCTGCCTCCCTCCGGACTCCGGTGAAAAGATAGCTCTCGGCATTACCGTGCTGCTCGCCTTCTCCGTATTCGTGTTGGCCATAGGCGAGAAGATGCCCGAAACTTCCAATTCAGTGCCACTCATTGGTAAGTATGGCGGTGGTGATGGCGGGGACGGTGGGGAGGCGGGGGCGGCGGCGGTGGGAGTGGCGGTGGCGATGGCGAGGCAGGGCAGTGGGGGAGGAGGGGGCGATGGGGAGGCAAGGGGTCGCGGGGGAGGCAGGGCGGCAGGGGTGGCGGAGGCAGTGGCAGGGTGCGCGGGGGGTGCGGAGTGCGCGGGGAGCGCGGGCGCGCTTATGTGTACCACGACCGGCATTCGTTGAACATACGAATGCATAATAAATAAATAATAATAATAATAATAATAATAGTAGTAGTAGTAGTAGTAGTAGTAGTAGTAGTAGTAGTAGTAGTAGTAGTAGTAGTAGTAGTAGTAGTAGTAGTAGTCGTAGTCGTAATAGTAGCAACAACAACAACAAAAAATAAAAATAAATATAACAAATATTATTATTATTATTATTATTATACTCGCACTCATCGAGTTTCCACATGCATTCAGGCTTATTTCATAATCTTACGTGAAATGACATAAGCTTTGTTTACGTATATACGGAACGCAAAGATTGGAAGAACAGCTTTCGTTTTTCCGTTTAACGTATAAGTTCAATGTATTTCAAAATACACCCCAGCGTATGACGTCATTGATGACGTCGTTGTGACGTCGACGTGTTCAATCTTGTTTGCCGGCTAACCGCATTCATCACGAAACAAAAGAACGCTCTTTTCCATCGCCCGCTGCTAACTAGGTTTCCGTCGATTGGCTTCCGCCTGTAATTTGTTTCGTGTTACTGAAGCTGCGAATTTTCTAGCGTCTATCGAATTGCAACCCAATTACAAACTTTGCTAAATACTAGCTATAGGCTATTTGGCATGAAGGGTCGTGACTCCATGAGACGTTTTTAACCTTGTTTCAATACACTAGAACGGCATTTATTTTCTTCCGCGTTCTGGAGAAATAATTATAAGAGTTTGGGTGTATAGAAAAGCCCGATTTAGATAAATATGTATACGATGTGCAATCGCACATTTCCTTCATCACTGGGAGGTTTGCGCTCGGGACAATTAAATTAAATCTATAGAAAAATCAATATATAAAAAAGTCCTAAAATATATTAAAGGACAGATACCGCAACGGATGCGGGAATTTCGAATAAACATGCACACAATTCCGACACCGTACTCATGTATAAGCGCATGCCTTATCGTATGCACTTACTACGTAATATTCTCCATATCAATACCGAATTGTAGAATATGATTAAAAATTTACGTTTCGGTAAATGTTTGAATCAATAGCTGTCGAGATCTACTTACGATTGCTTGAACACGACATCGCTGCTTGATTATTTTTAATCTGTAGCAACCCCCTAACCTAACCATTACTCCTATCCTAACCCTAAACCAACCCCAAACCCAACTCTTACCTTTACCCTAACCCTAACGATAACCCCAACCTTAACCCCAACCCTAACCCAACCCTAACCCCAACCCTATCCCCAACCCTAACCCCCAACTCTAACCTCAACCCTAACCCTAATCCTAACTCTAACCCCAACCCCAACCGTAATACTAGCCTTAACCATCTAGATTAAATATCACTCACTATTGGTCGGCTGGGTGATTGACAAGTATGTATATTATTTCTAGCCGTTCCAATTTCCTGTCAAAGCAACATGTGCTTTGTTTAAGGGTAAGACGATTTATACTGTAGGACTAGCATCGCAATATATGACGTAAGATCGACTGGTGGAAAAAGCACGTGCATGGCAGCCAATTCGGCTATCTCACTCATATGTTTCAAATGTTAATGTCCCTCAGTACTTTAACCCGGGAATTACTATGGCGCACGAACAAATATCATTAAACGGCTTTTTTGCTGATTAAAATGCGTGCGAAAGATCGAAGAGAATTGATTGCCGCGGAAGATAAACAATAGACATTCGATTACGATATTGGCACTATAAAAATTTGCATTGAAATTTGTTCGACTACAACGTGACTGCATCTACAGTATAATGTTAACGATAGCAATTACGCAAAAAATCTATCAGCGCTGACAAATACGGCCACAAATTAAAGTAGCTATAGTGAAAACAATTAACCAAATAACATAAAAAGCACAACTGATTAAGGGTCCGAAATTGTGTTTTTTTAATTTGAATATTTAAATGGCGTGTATTAATTATCCTTGTAACGACGAGGCGACGCGGTATATTTTTCGTTCAACTTGTTCTGTTCTCAAACAATTTGCGCTGAACGACAGTTAAATTCAGTGTCAATTTTAATGACATTGACATTGACTGTAGCCGCGCGCGCGTATATGTATATATATATAATATATATATATATATATATGTGTGTGTGTGTGGTGTGTGTGGTGTGTTGTGTGGTGTGTGTGTGCTGTGTGGTGTGCTGCTATGCTGACAGTGTGGTGTGGTGCGCGGGTGTGTGTGTGTGTGTGTGTGTGTGTGTGTGTGTGTGTGTGTGTGTGTGTGTGTGTGTGTGTGTGTGTGTGTGTGTGTGTGTGTGAGCGCGTGTATGCGCGCGCATGTGTACGTGCGTGCGTGCGTGCGTGCGTGCGTGCGTGCGTGCGTAGCGCGGTTTACCCGCTATATCGCAATTCGGCAGACGCAGAATTCCCGAACATCCATACAGTAGTCACATATCCTCAACGAATATCGCCTAGCCGCTTACAGAACAAGCAGCTGTTTCGCATGCCGACACTTAGGCAAACTAAATCTGCACGCAACGTACATGGTGGCTCTACATCTACCTTTACATATTAAAGGTAAACAACACATCGAATATCGGTCGATGTTATGCAACTATACAGAGGTGTCCCACGCGAAACACACGGCCCAGTTTTAACAACCGCGCGTATATACCATCCAAGATAATCCATATTATACGCTGGCTAGCCGTCTAACCCATAGAAATATATAGAGACATTAGTAAAATAGTCTAACTCGCATATTATTTCTGTGGTATAAACGCAGATTTTTTCCACATTACCCACACATTAATTCTCCTCTCGTTTCCTCCGCTAGGGATCTACCTCACCGTCGCCGTGGGAACACCCCAATATATCAACCATGATTATCCTCTATATAAACGATGATCTCTCCCCACATTGCTAACACATTAATTCTCCTCTCGTTTTCTTCCCGCTGCAGGGATTCAGCTCACTGTCGTCATGGGGATACTCCACTATACTGACCAATCTCTACATTAGTTAGTTAAATCCTTCCCGCGGCTATGCGGTGCCTATCTCCGTTTCAGTAACCCTGAGGCCCCGCAGCTGCTTTCACAGTAAATGCTACAGTAGGGGTTAGTCCACTGGTAAAAGCTCTACATTGCTAAAAAATTAATAATTCTCCTCTCGTTTTTCCCCGCCAGGTATCTACCTGACCGTTGTCATGGGGATGACGTCGGTGTCGGTCGTGATGACAGTGCTCGTGCTAAACTTTCATCACCGCGGTCCGAGCCGCAAGCCGGTGCCGGGATGGCTTCGTGGCCTCATCCTCAACCAACTCGCTATGCTAGTCTGCTTCAAGCCGTCGTATCAGCCGCGCTACAAGTCGCACCGCGATCTCTTCTACGCGCAGAACACCAGCAACGCCGTCAAAATGACGATCGAGAACTTCATGGACGACTGTCGGCTCGACTGCAATAACGGCGACTCGCCGACGACGGCGACGACCGACTGCTACAACGGCGTCGCCGACGGGAAGACCCGAAACGGCAACAACACGAGAAACCGACAGAAGAGCGGAAGTGGCGGTGGTTCGCCGTTTACGCAAAGCAATCGGCTTCAGGAGCAGATATTACGAAGCTTGCAGATACTCATAGAGAGGCAGCAGATGGACGATCAGATTGCAGACGTTGTTAACGAGTGGCGACAGCTGGCGCAGGTCGTCGATAGGTTCCTGTTTTGGATTTACCTGCTCGCGACGCTGTCGTTCACGATAGGACTGCTAGTGATAATGCCATTGACGAAAGAACCGTTCGATCCGAATAAGAATTGAGAGGAGCGGGTCGCCTTACCGTGTTATATGTTATATATATATCATATGTTTTATATATAATAAATAGATATTTATTAATAGATATTATATCAAGTATATCTACACGAGGTTGAAGTATAAGAGGCACCGTATTCAACGACAGTCTACACAGCAAGTGTGATAGGTAAAGATCCAACAGTAGTCCAAGTATATACTATAATATCAATATCACATATACCTATATAACTACCCTATCTATACTACTACTATATATCTACTATAATCCATGTACTACCCAATTATACTTATTCATTTGCCCTACCACCGGGAAGTAACTACACCTCCAATACCTATAGTACTTCATATCCTCCACAATCACCCATCCATACAAGATATCGTCAGCCCTCACTGGCTATGTACCCCATTCATACCTAAATATATAATCAATATCGCCCGAACCGGCACTATATAAATCTAACTAAATATATAAATATATATATATTTACTACTAGAAACTTAAGTGTGCTGTGGAAACGGCGATAGAATAGGAGGATGTTAATTCTTCGTTTAAGAGACAATTGCATTCATTCTGTCCTTGCTGGTATTCGCTAGTTAAACATCGTATACGCGTGTGTATAATTTCTATAGGATATAGGATTCTATAGGATTGTTATATATTTTGTTTTTACTTGAGATTTTCGCAGAGGTGTAATTAAGAGTCCCACGTGTAGTTCAATATAGGGGGAAAGCTTTTTGCACCGAAATGAAACGAGTTCACGCGTAAGGCGACAACGATCGGACATGTGACATGACATACGACACATGACACATGAGACATATCTATGCGTAGGAGTAAACGAGGCACACACACGCACACACGCACACGCACGCGCACGCGCACGCACACCAAAACCTCCCGACACGATCTCTAGTCGACCGTACGTCATCGAACGAGTTTTCTGAACGCATTTTCGCACACGATCACTTCGACTGAAATTCGGCAATTCGGCAGCAAATTTCCGCCACTCGCTAACGCAAATCATCGCTCGAACGGATCTTAATCCCCGCACACATAGAGCAGCGTCTGGGCGCGAGTGCTGCGCCCCCGTGCGGTGTCGAAGGGAAATACACGCTTCAGCTCGCTACAAAGCCTTTAGTCGATATGCATTAGCATGTGAGAGGAGCATACGGATATTGGCTCCTACGCTTACATCGGCTGATGCACTGAGATAAAGACGATCTATAGAGGTCCGTGTGCGTTCAATATACGTACCTATGACTATTAATGCGGTCCCAGACGCAAAATGCAGGCGCTTCTCGGAAATTGGTGTTGCTTGTGACCGCGAGAGAGAATTTTGCGAATTTCGTTGACACTTAGGATAGTCTCCCCTCCTGTTATTCTCAGATGGGGGGGGGGGTGATTCACTGTTGAATACAGCGAAGTCGGGTTATTTGCTCAAACAAACACGAATTCCGCGCATGCGGAAAACTCGCAACTTCGCAACTTAAAACTCACCATATTTACCTGAAACTATCAATTAGCAACGGAAATTAGCCAAAAACTATCAATTAGCAACGAGGAAGGCAGGAATCACGGTGTCACATTGCCATAGTACGTAAATCCATAGAACAAACTAAAGTTCAGGCATAAGCCACTACTAGGTTTTGACGTGTAACAGAGCCATGCACGCGTGGCAGTAATAGGTATGAGAGCCAGCCATGCATTTGGATCATATTGACCAGCATTGCCATGAGAACCACCGGCAGCGATGCATATATCGATTTAATCCCCCTTTTATTTGAACTGGCTGAAAGGGATGTTTTAGTAAAAATTCTAAATGGAGAGAGCGAGAGTACGTGTGTTGGGTGAAACCTATACACGATGCGTATCATGCATATGCGTTATTCGATTCCAGTTTTCCTCGCATCATAGTTTTCGGTGCTGATGGATATGAATAAATGTATGTATTTGAGCGAAAGATATGCGCGTGGGAATACCAACAGCCACGTACTAATGCACGAGCGTGAGTGATTTCTTCTCCCTCAACCTCTACTCACCTAAACACCCTTTGTTGCCTATTTTTTACTTTAAAAGTAAGTACTAACGGGATTAAACGTATAGTCAAATTCTTACCTGATAAGATTGTTTCTCAACTAGTTAAAAATCCAAAAAACCTGGACGATTTGATATTATGATCCTGACATTAATTGCTTGCTATGGACTATGTATGAGTCACGAATGTATGTTTACATCGAACAATATAGTAAAATAGGAAGTATAATGCAGCAATTTAACCATAACAAGTGAACAGAATTACTTAAATTTTGTGAAAAAATGGAAATATTTTTTTAACTGTTACTATTTACGGTGACGTAATCACTTTAAACTCCATAACTCATCTACCTAGAGTAAACTTTCTATTAGGTCAACTGAATGCTGACAATTACGGTAGTATTTAAAGGTGGAAACGTGACTAAAGTAAACTGGACAATCACTCGTTCGCGATGTGCCGGATAGAAAACGCGATAGACTTTAAGAAGCGCATCAAAACCATCCCGTGATCGCTATGCCAAGATTCCAAGAAATGGTTCAATTCCACGGATCACGTTATACATGTATACCGCCCTATTTTTGCCTATTCTAACGTCAACACCAATAGCGACTATTGTCTGACATTAACTAGGCGTAATATAAGTAACCGACTGTGAAGTATAGGATATAGGATTATTAACAGACCGTGGACATGGCGATATCATTAGTATAAACAGTAAGTTAGTAGTACAGTCTCTATAACATTTAAAAGAATTCGTATTTGTACGACTCCCATGTCAACGTATAGAAATGTGATTTTAAACGACTATATTATATATATATATAGGCATTATTTATCATATTATCGACATCATAACTATGTCTTTCTAATGAGCAATTTCTGCGAATATTATATTGCTTTTGGGTAAACATACGTAACACATGCTAACCCTATGTCCACTGCTGTGTTATAATCTGTTAACATAGGTTGTTAGAACAATAGCACGTGTACAAACACACTGCTGTAACATAGTTGATACGATAATTACGATTTTTTTTGTATTTAAAACATCTCTCACTGGGAATGTAAATCGTGTTTATAACATTCCATCGTGCGCACGATTAGACCGTGCATTAATTAATGTATTTGCATTTTTAATGCGCACGTGGTACTCTCTACGGTAACTACTCCGCCTGGAGTTTCTAAATCTCCGTTAGAAAAGTTCTAGCTGTCATTTCTCTCATTCGATAGATGTGAACAAAGTTTTCAGTGTAATTTTCGGCATAACCAGCGTACTTGGTATTACAGTAAACAAGAAGAGCCGATATATAACACAATAATATACACAGTACAGACGCCAATTAAGTCTCTGCACACAAGACTTCTATACAGTACAGTCCACAGACAACTACTAGTCCCAGATGATGAATCTTTGCGGTATATATATATATATTAACCAGCAGGATTCGCTAAGACTGTGCATCAAAGTCGTCTAGGCTTGTCACGTTGGTCGTGATTAAAATCGATCATAAATTACGGTGCGCTGACTATCTGTCCGATTTCTCATGTCAGTGTTTTGTGATTTTTTTTTGCGATTCCATCCATTCCCGTGATTACTTCGATGAAAAGTTAAGAAGGTCCTTGAAATTGCCGGCCGGTAATACTTCTTGTACTCTGGCACGATGTCACTAGCATTCAACTGCTACATAGGCTCGATCCAGCCAGTTCTAGAGTCCAATGAATATATAGCAAGAGCAGATAATAACCCTGGGTTATTATCTGCTCTTGATATATAGGGATATTATTATATATATATCAGGAGTAGATAATAGGGAATTCCCTATTATCTACTCCTGATGTATATATTATATATATTATATTATTAGGGATATATGGTGTGCAAGATGAACTGGATGTATAAGATACTGCATAAGTACGAGCCTATCAGGTCATAATACCACGAACTCACCTAACCACGCGATATCTCAGCTCAGCGCTCGCTGTTACATAAGTGCGCTAATGTTACACGTTAAAATAGTGTACGATAAAATAGTGTACGATAAAATAGTAGCAAATATAGGCTAGTTCTATCGATGATCATTATCAGTTGTTGAATACAACAACGCATTGTATATACATTGAAGAGGAGCATGTTGGCTTTCTTGTATGCGTATATGCAATGTAAAGAACGGTATATGTAACATAGGATGTCGTTATGAAGACGGGTCCGTGCTTTTGTACAGCACGCATGCACTGTACAATATACCTATTATTATTATCTATAGAAGCTACGATACGATTGTGTGCATGTGCGACATATGGTTTGGCTATTTTAAAATCAATAAACTATTCATCTATTTCACTAAAAACCACCAAATATTTTTTTTACTAAAACTTTACAAACCGTATTATCTTGAAAGGGCATAAAATGTCGATCGCAAATCACATGGTTTGTGCACAACCGCAAACATTTTCTCGAAAACCACTTAGAGCTCAAGTAAATTGCTAGGCTTAGCTAGTATTATGCAACATTTCTTAGTTTACCTAAATCCTCTAATTGATTAAAGAACAAATCCTCTAATTGATGAACATTCCGATACTTATAAACACCATCGGGAAGCGAATCGTACGAGAAATAATCGCTAACAATTAAAAAGGATATAGTTTGGTTGTAATTTCAGGATATGAAGTGCATTACCAAAAGGGGATTCCCGCATTGAAAATATTTCCTAATTTCACGGTGTGCGCTCGTATAAATACTAACAAACTATTATCTATTACGTTATTTATTGTTGTTGCATTTATAATCCTACAACACAAAAACATATATCACGAACATAAAGTTGAGAATGACATGTTTCCTAATACCCACTCTTAATTCATTACAGGTGATGAAATGCATACATACATTCTGCCTTTGCTTTTGAGCTGTTACATTTCTCAACACGAGACACGTACTAATTATCAACATTACAATTATAAATAATTTGCCTAAAGCGCTGCGCACATATCGACGATGATTATAGATTTCCGAGCTGTCACAACTTGCGTAAAATGGCATCAAAATTGGCCATATTTTTACCAAGATTCAGCATCATAATAATTACATAAAATTAACCAAAGTGTTGCAGTGATGCAGCGGCTGATAATCTTTTTCTGATAATTCTGAAACTACAGAACACCTTCAATAGCTCGGATTACTATAACTATGCTATTCCCATGCCATAGAACAATGAAACAAGTGTTGGGGGAGGGGGGCAATATGTTCAGGCACATCTAAGGTTGCTAATTTATACAAGTAATTTCTGGCCACACTAAAAGCTATACAGAAACTATCACTGTACAATGATACAGACGTCACATTACTGTTTATCTAGGCTTGTTGTACAGAGTGACAAGGACACATGGCCGTACTCCCTTCTCTGCTGATGTTACCCTATATAATAATTTAAACAAATAAGAACAACATGAAATATTGTTTTAGGTGTTATTTCTCAATATTTTCTCTCTAGTTCTGTACATTACAAAGACTACGAAATCGTCTTGAGCAGCGTCAGTTGCAACTTTCCGAGCGGCTGCCCGTGTTAGCTGGCGTCTACTAACCTACACTCAGGGCCTGGATGACAGCTCTTCAGTATTCCACTCTGCACTTGTTATTACATGTTGATGAAACTACAGCAGTAGCTGACACGCTGGTAAAAGTCAGAGCTTTGCTAACCTCGCTTCTGCATGATGGTAATAGTGTGATCAGTCCTCCCTACTATTATATACTGGTAATAATGAGCAGCCTGGAATGGTACTCCGCACTTCAACGAGACGGTACTGGAAGAAAAAAGACAAAAAAAACTTATTCAGTATATCCCTATTTCCTCTATCGCGATTTACATGATACTTATAATGTAATAGTGGCACTTTACGCAGAAAACGAAGGAAAGAATTTATTCTATACATGCTCGCTCTGTTCTACCCAGATTGTCCACGTTTTTGTAGCACCTTGATTAAATTAGAATATTTATCATTCAGAATTTAAATGTCTGGTCACAACTCTGCAACCATTTTTTCGGTTAACTGAACTGACCAGTAATATAAGCTGGCTGGATCACTAGTTGCACTTACCTACACAAGGCTACAGGCCATCACTAGCTAGTTCCTGCTACATCAATGACAATCTTGCCCAGCAAATGTCCTCCTGTAACCCTTTCATATGCTAACGGAAGCTCATCAAATGCGTACACTCTCTCCACATTTGGGCTAATCTACAATTAATTAAAGTCCCTATTAGTAGACGTGCGACTCAGTTTCACAAGTGTCTTACAGCACTGTGGCGCCATCGTGTGGCCATAATACAGAATAATTGCACAGCATGTGAAGAATATTAAAACACGTTGATTACATTACATAACAAATAGATAGATACAGTGGCGTAGTTAGTAGAGGGAAAAGGGGGCCATGGCCCCACTGTTGATCCGAAAGTTAAAAAAAGAATTGTTCTACTAAAAAGAGAATTGTCGTAGTCAGAATGAAGGCTGTACTCAAAGGTGCCTCAAATACCATCTCCTGCGATTTACATTTTCAAAATTTTCTGGGGGAGGACCCCCATACCCCCCCCCGCCTGTTTTGCACCCGCCTCCTTCGAATCCTGGATCCGCTACTGAACAGTTACATATCTTGGGAGCAGAGAACAACAAACAAAAATATCGCCTTTCTGCACGGCGCCCAAAACAAAGATTGCAGAGAAGAGAAGTGGGGGAGCGTAGGGTGTGGAGAGGGAGGCGGAGGAACCATTAAAATCCACTATTTTGCGCAGTTTGCTGTTTCTGGCCCCCCCCAGTTAAAAAATCCTGGATAGATAGACAGTAAAAAAAGAAGCACTGCACCTGATGCTTGTCTATCAAGTCAGCAACTGTAGATAGCGCTTTTCCATGAGGCTGAAAGAATGCCCACTTATAGTATTTGCCTTCCATCAGCCCCTGTATATAAAAACATATAGACAAACCTGGTTACTAATGCCAAATAAGAAATCTGCATTTAATCTTGTACAGTCAGTACTAAGACAACGATTAAAGTTAGTTCATGTGATCTATTCTCCCAAGAGGCAAGATAGATATCAATATACTTAGACACACAGCAGTGGTCTAGTTTTCGAACTTCATGCATTGTCATGCATGGCGATTCAATACTATTAGCAAGGATTCAATATGCTTTAGTTGGAACAGTGCAATGAATAACATACAGTCAAGCCTGTATACAACGGTCACTCAAGCTGAGAGGGTCTATGTCCCCCGGGGTACTGCCAGAACGTACCCTGGGTACGGTCTGGTATACCGGAACGTACCCTGGTACTATCTAATATGCCGAACCGTACCTCGCCTACTCCACTAACAAGTCTAGGGAGTCGCCTACGCCTACTCCCTAACCCGAACCCTAATCCTAACCCTAACCCTAATCCTAACCATATCCAATAGTGACCAGGGTACGTTCCGGCAGTACCCTGGGGGACATAGACCCTATGAGCGTCACTCAATGTAAATGCTAAAAATTCAATTATATGCAGGTGTCTGTTCTATCGAGTTAACCACTATCACAAGTTTTGACTGTATGCACACCACTGCACTCTAGCGCCATCTACTGAAGAAAATAAACTATTATTTAAAAAACGGAAGAATCGGCACTGATAACGGAAGGTAGGATTTCCGGCATCATATAGCTCGATGCTTCTACCTCGTTAGCTGCTAATTACCGAACGATAACAAAATCAATACCTGCAGTGTCTTAACTCCTAGAATACTACAGGCTGTAGCAGAGCCAGCTATCAGACCTAGCGAGTCAGTGCTGGACAACATGGGCGTATCAATACTGATATATTGACTGTTGTTCCACGACTTCAGCACATTTATCGCCTGAGCATACTTGCCGCTGCCGACATTATGCAGTATCACGTCAAAGCTGGCATGGGTAAGAAAAACATGCATCTACTTAGTGAATAACTTCAATTTGTCTACGAGAACAGAATATTTTCCCGAGAGTAATAGTTATATAACCAATCTGCATCTGCAATTTGTGATAACAGTAACTGGAAAATATTCAATTCATCTTTCGAAAAAAGGAATAATGATAAAGTTGAACAAAAAATTGATATAGCTATTCACCTTTATGGGACATAGCAATTCAGCTTTCGAAAAGATACTAATCATAAAGCTAAACAATAAATTGATATAGCTATTAATCATCATAGAGCCACACACACACACTCACCCCTCGTATTTCTTCAGTTCAGTTTCCACATGATCGCTCTCGTAGTTGACGATGCAGTCTGGTCCCATGCTTGCGACTGTGTCGATCGCAGATGTCGAACACAGGACAGTCACATTCGCTCCCCACGCTTTCATAAGCTGCAAGAAACATTACGCACTGACAGCAAACACGGAAAACGTATATCTTCATACCGAACGCATCTTAATTAACCAGTTATGTGAGCTACATTCCATGCTTTTGCTTTTCCGAGTTGCTTTTAATGGACAAGGGGTAAACAATATGATGCATATTACGCAGACCACTGTGAATATATCTTGCCTTGATATAAATATCACTAACACATCTATGAACATCAGAACTGCACAGTAACACCTCACCTGCTCACCTGTATAGCAAAGTTGCCTATCCCGCCAGACCCTGCCAATATGAGCACTCGTTTCATGGGCGTATTTCGCGGGTGAAGGCCTCCCATTGTGCAAAGGGCTGACCAAACCGTACATGCCACGTAGGGAAACGAAGCGGCGTCAACGTGCGAAAGGCTGGACGGTTTACGTGACACCTGAGAGAGAACGCGGAACATTGTCACTCATGGGTAAACCTCAAAGCTCGATAAAAACAACGACCACACTCAAATTTCCCAGCGGCATTGAGGGCATTTGCCATTGCTCTCCCTACTCGGAACAATGCCTATAAAAATTGTACAGTACTAGCATGAATAAACTACCATGGCTGCTTTTTCAGGTTTGCAAAAAATAGATTATTTAGATTTTCTACTGGCTGATTCTCCTTATATAGTTATAATAATATTTATTATTTTAAACAATTCCTTCAAAATAAGGCCTGAAATGGATCCAGATAGTACAAAATAACAAAAATCGGAACCTGGGTAAGCTTTAAACGCCAGCCTTAGAATACGGTTCCAACCAAAACTACCTCTCACTTCCAAAAACCTCAATAAACCCTGACATTGAAAGATTTACCGCCGATGCTGCTGTGAGGACATAATCAGCATGCGTTCCGGGCCTGTGTGCTGCGACTGCGCTCCATACCTGAGAGAGAAACCTGCGGACACTGAATATCTCACACATGAACAGAATACACAGTTATCATAATGATATCAAATTAATGATCATCTAGAAATGATGAACAAAAATGGAAATAAGTTAGCTACGGGGAAAGACACCGATAGCACATTTGTAAAAAGTGCCCCAATTTCTCTTAATATATCAAGCAAGTGACACTGATTATGAATATTATTAAAGCCATTATGAAAGCAATACATAGGTGCTAACAAAGGAAATCCACTTTGTGCTTGATATTGCAGCCAGTGTACGCAACAAACAACTAAACGTAAATGTCATGTATTTGTCCACCGATGGCCAGAAGGTCTCGCGACAGCATACCCACGTACCTCGTCTCCAGGCCGATAGTTTGTCACGTTGCTTCCCGTAGCAACAACGGTGCCAGAGCAGTCCCTGCCTGGTGTCAGGGGAAGCTCCTTGACACTACACGCCATGCCGTCCATCTGCCGCATGGTGTGAATAAGCTTTCTACCGTAGCCACCTGCTTAATGACATTCCCAAACATATAACTTACTTAATGTGGCACAGGAAATGTAGTTCAGAATTAGAAACAGTACGCTATACCTGGAGTAAACTAGCTAGGCATAAGGCAATGATTATAGGAACATGTACATTCTATAGACATTGAGTGTATAGGCGTTTCCTCAAAATAGAAGGAATCTGTATAATTGACTCATGACACCAAGAAAAGCTGGGTCACCCCCCTATATGTTTGTAGCTGGTTGCAAACATATTACATTAATGTTTTCGATAGTGATTAAGCACACAGAGTTACCAGGCGTACAGGAGATGACTCTCCCAATACCTTAGCATGTAAAACTACAAACCTGTCATTTTGATGTCAATTGGATTGACACTTGCAGCAGAAACTTTTATTAGAACATCATTAGGGTCAGTTATGACCGGTATCCTGCCATCAACTGCCATTTGCATGCTGCCTCCATATTTATGTACGGCCCAGCTTCTGCAAGTTTGATTACACGCCGAAGAACTGCATGATCTATACGAATGCCGGGAGATGCAATGCTCAGAGCCCTGAAAGTATACAAGAAATTGATGCCAATGAAAGCATATTTAGTATGGTGGTAACAAGTTGAAAATCCATAAAACAAAATCCAAAATATACGACAAAAACAAAAATGGCAGTGCAAGTTTATTTGTGTTTTATTAGGCGTGTTCGGCGCGTCGGCGCCTTCTTAAGCACGGGAATTTAGGTAGTCAATCTCGTGCATGCAAGTGGAACGATGTCGATAAATATCGGCATCAACAAACTGATGCTGAGAGGGTCTATGTCCACCAGGGTATACCGGAACGTACCCTGGGTACAGGGCAGCAGGCCTACGGCAGTACCCTGGGGAACATAGACCCTATGAGCCAAACTGATCAATGTTGAAAGTAGCTCTAGAGTACTATAGCCCGCTTACCGTTGCCGCAGGCCTGCTGCAACTGTACGCGGGCTATACTATAATACTAGAGCTATGTTGAAAGTCTCATTCTTCAATGATGCTGAACGGGGCTGAATTGGGAGTGGTAATCGGGAACAGAAAAGACACATGAAACATTTTAACGGCGAGAATGCCAACAACAATTAGGCCTATTCTCGAATTCTGTATTCACCTTCACTAAATTTCTAAATAGTCGAGTAGTTACAATGTTTTTCGCCATTCTATCAACAAATGTTATGTTATGTTTAGCTCCAAGAAACGGTCTTTGCTAGGGCTAGAAGACGTGTGTATATAGACGTTAGTCGTTAGTCACACAGCCTCTCTATGTGCGCAGCCATGTTGTTTGGTATTATACAGTGGCGCCACCATGTACGAGCCAGGAGCACGAAGGAATGTCGGAATTTTCCGAGCGAATATCATATTTCGCGCCACCAACCCGATACCCGATACCGCACCCCATATTTAGAAGCCAATACTATAAAAAATAAATCAAATGCCTTGCTAGATTATGTACATTTTCTTTGCTGTTGGCGGGCGCTAGTGTTGCGATATATATATATATAGCCCCAATGCCAGTAGAGAGCTCATACTCAGTTGTAGTTACATATAAAAAATGTCAATCCAAATGCCTAAGCTTATTAATTATGAAGCAGTAAATCTTTCAAATCGCTTTAGAAGGTGTAATTGAATATAGCTACAGACGTGTCAGCGCGCAAGCCGATTATCTGTTAAAAGTAATAACTTTTTGTTGAATTTATTTATTTAAAACATAGCGGACATACTCGGGTTTAGTTTTCTATTCAGCCCTTAACAAATAATACTGTGCCCAATAGTCTCAATATTCCGATTCTCAGGTACTCAAGTATGGTTTGTTTAAAAAAAGATTATTGCGGTGTTTCATTTTTGTTAAGCACATCACCCAAACCACATTGAAACTGAAAATATCTCCTTATAACAATATAATATATTTCACGTACGTTCTAAACAAGCTTGAGTATGGGCGTGCGCGTATGTGTGTACGTGCCTATATGTGAATGCGGGTGTGTATAAATTAAAGTGAGCACAAGGTAATTCTGAACATTCCAACATAAGTCCAAGTATTTTCTAATTTGTCTAACGTTCATTTTTTATTTTGGCAATTATTTAATTACACATTTTTTACACTCGTCTTAACGTAACGTACATGTAAAACACCGATTCGTAAGGTTCACCGCTTAGGAAATCACGCTTTGATCTCTCAATCTTTTATTTCCCAAGATTCATTATCGAATTTTATGCGATTGTTTTTACATGTGGTTATATAACGCATTACACAACGTTATACAACGTCGCCTTTCTGCTAGTACATTTACAGTATACCGATCTGCATAATGATACCATATGACATTACATGCGTGCATGGGTCGGGTGCACGCATTTTGTGTGTGATAAACAATACATCTAGGCCCGTAGGAACGCTACGCACGCAATCGCTCGTTACGTACCTGCTTAAGATGCACGCACACGCACACACACACACATAGTTGTAGTTATAGTATATTTATATTTATAGTCAGTTTAAATTCGATAACCTCTGGTACTGAGCAGGTAATGGCGGCTGCAGTTGCCTTCTCCTCTGGCGCAGTTCCAGCGTCGCCGCATCTCGTCCGTCATGGCAGCATTCCTGATGACGACGAACTTCTGAGCGTCTCTCTTGGCTTCCTCCTGGCTCCTTTCGGCTTCCTCTTGGCTCCTCTTGACGAACGACTGCTGCTGTGAGGGATGCTTCTTCCACGTGTCGGCGCGTGCGGCGAGCGGTAAACCTGACGCGAACGGCCTGTACGCCGACTCAGCGAAGTAGTTGCCGTCGTCTCCCCGCCACGCGGCGCTGGCGTCGTTGTAAAGCGCTTCGTTGTAAAGCTCTGCGTTGTTGCTCCCGCCATCTTTGTTTTCGTAGCTTCTCGTCTGCAGGCCGGACTGCTCGCTCTCGCTGCTGACGTCACGTTTGATGAGTCGCTGCTGATTCATCATCTCCATGCGACGCCGCTGCTGCCGGGCGATGGCCCGCTGCCGCTGCAGCAGCTGCAACTCCCGTGGACTGCCCGCATGCTGAAGCCAATATGCCCTCGCCGGCGTCGGCTCATCAGCCGGCGACGACGCCGTATCGTCAGCGTCGCTCGTCGTCATCTTGCCGTCCGTGCGCATGCTGTTTAGCAGACGCTCGCAGGCCGTGGGCGGTGGGCGGGCGGCCAGGGTGGAGCCGAGTATGCACGCGAGGACCACGCACAGGGTGACCGATCCGAGCGTGAGGGCGGCCATGATCGCGAGCTGGAATGAAATCACGGACGCGAGTTTTAATGTCTGCGATGAAATTAATTTAAAGAAAAATTAATTTTTTATTAAGAGAAAATTTGAATTAATTTGGAGAGTTTGAATGTCTGAGATAAAAACGTGTGATACAGTTATTCAGTTGGCGGTAAATTTTAGTTGATGATAGATTATCAACGAATCTATCTATCTATCTATCCTTCTATCTATCTATCTATTTATCTATCTATCTATCTATCTATCTATCTATCTATCTATCTATCTATCTATCTATCTATCTATCTATCTATCTATTTATATATATATATATATATATCGAAAAAGAGAGCGAGAAAGAGCGAGAGAGAGAGAGAGGGAGAGAGAGAGAGAGAGAGAGAGAGAGAAGAAGAGAAGAGAGAGAGAGAGAGAGAGAGAGAGAGAGAGAGAGAGAGAGAGAAGAAGAGAGAGACGAGAGAGAGAGAGAGCAGCGCCTCACCAGGCGCCCTCCGTCGCGTGGCACGGGGAGAGAGCACGAGAAGAAGAGAAGAGAGATACAGAGAGGAGAGAGTGAGAGAAGAGAAGGGGGATGTGGACGAAATAGAAGAGCACTAAGCGATAATAAGGAAGAAAGGAAAAAAGGATTTGCACAGAAGTGTGAAGACTAGAGCGGAGAGACTATGTGAGTGTCAGGGTTCTCTATATTCTATCAGCTAAAAAAATGACAAAACGATAATAATAAGCGAGTAATATATATAGTGCTACTCTAATAAAAAGGTGCCTCTTGTGAATGCTGACAAACGCTGCCTGTCCACTTCTCACCGTATGTTGGCGAGCATGCGTAGATGTGAACTCCTAATTACGTCTTCACCATCAGCGGAATAACGTAGAAGTCGATCTAACACGATTAGTGCGCTCCAACTCTAGTTACTTTTTCTTTCGCGTCTTTTCTTTCTTTTCTTCTATCTTCTTCTATCTATTTTTTTTTTCTCTTACTTCTTCTCTTCGGCTTCTTCTTCTATCTCTTCTTCTCCTTCTTCTTCCTCTTCTTCTTCTTCTTCTTCTTCTTGCTTACTTGTCTTCTTCTCCTTCTTATTCCTTCGCCTTCTTCTTCTTTGCTTCTTCTTCCTGAAGCCGCTTCCCTCTCTGCTGCTCACTCTGCAACGTCGACTGCTGCCCGTCCTCTTCTGGCACTGACGCTACTGCGCGAGGCGCTAATCACCAGAGCACGAGGTAATTGTGCGAAAGAGCGAGGAGGAACGCGGGTACACACACCACACGCAGACAAAAACACACAGCCTGATGAGAGGAGGGGTATGTAGTGACGACGGAAATGCGCCAGACAACTCGGCGGCCTTACTGCCTTTGAAAGGGCTTCGCGCCACGCCAACTCCCTCTTGCACGTCGCACAGCGTCGTCACTTCGGCAACGGTGGCAGCTTAAATGCAGATGCTCAGTCTCCCCTTAGGCGATAAAACGCCGGCTCGGACAGCACGCTAGCAGCGCGTCACGAAGCCTCTTCCGTCCCTAACCGTGCGCATATAAAGCTTAAGTGCACGTCCTAATAAATTAGCGGTGCCGAGACGGGCGGGTGTTAATTGCAGTGTATCCACTTACGAGACGTCGCAGTCAATCAATCAGCAAGAGAATGATGACAGTAGAAATGCGTTATCGCGCAGCTGCGCGCGCGCGCGACATGTGTGATGTTAAAAATGCGAACGTTTTTTTTATATTTCTCGCCGAACTTAACGAGCGCTGAGCTACACGTCGTGAAACATTAGCGAAAACCTTGCGCGCGCGGCGCTGATGCATATGGTAAGATCAATGAGAGTTAAGAGGTAAATTAGAGAGAGACGTCAGCGGGATGGCAATCGTGCGCAGATCCGTCGTCGTGGGTGGTATGCGTGTCACGTGTGAATGCCAATGAGTATGCTGCATATCACCAGTTCCTCCACTCGCCAACATTCAGTTAAGAACTTGGATTGAAATCATCGGTAGACGACGAACCTAAATGAGAAACCGAGAGAATATGCGGCGATACTTGTTATTATATCAGGGCACATAATACCAACGTGAATAATAATAGGACATAATAAATAGTATATAATAACTTATAATATAGAAATCTCATTATATATTTAACTCTGTAATAGTATACAAGTAACGATCACCGATTGTTCGTAAGCCTTATTTCGGGTTCAAGCCTTGTCAGAACGAAGCATATTTTGTCGGACCAACAGAGAACCACGTCAAGAATATTCAACAAATGTATACTCCAAACATTTGCCAAACATTCTGTTAGCACGATAGAGACGTTGCAGTTGAGTCCAATCGCGTACAACGCAATGGGGAACTGCAATAGTCGTGTTGTATATCAGAAACACATAATTACTGTTATATATATTTAATAATGAGCTTTTACAAGATGTAATGACAAGATAGTAATTGTGAAACTCTTAGAAGATATGAGAAATGCAAGTGAGAAAACAACACACAACACACACACACACAGCACAACACACACACACACACCACACACACACACACACACACACACACACACACACACACATGTTATGAGAATTCAGCTACTGCCAAAATTAAAACTACGTACACGTTTCGTTAAACTTAACTTTAACTTTTAACTTAAAAAAAACAACAAAAGTTACACAGCAAGACGAACGCATCATTACTTAACGTTTCACATTTACCTGGCTGTGTTTTACCTTTCACTCCATTTACCTACGAGCCACGTTCATTACGACACGGCATCAGATATACATAATTTATGTACAAGAGCTAATTTGGAAAATATAATTAACAGAAGAAGATGGACTTGGCTCGGTCATGTCGCCCGGATGAAAGAAGGTGTTATAGCGAAAACGGCACTTAGATGGACGCCAGACGGGAGGAGAAGAAGGGGAAGACCCAAGGAGACCTGGAGAAGGACCATCGAGAAGGAGATGCGGATGTGTGACCTGTCACGAGACACGCCGAGGCCAGTAGCAGCGGACCGACGACGTTGGAGATCTCTTGTCACTGTCTTATGTGCATTCTAGGTACCTTCGAGGAACAACACAAGAGCTAATAATAGATATAGAATATAGTTCATATATACTGTATAATATATAATCAAATATAAATCAATAATATAAATAATATAATATCTTGATATGTATACTATCAAGAGCGTATTAAGTACGTTAATACCATACTTAATTACGCTCTTGATATTATACTTACGAATTACGTGACTCTAACCGGAGTTAATTTAGAGGGCACACACTTGGAGGAAATTAATGTCATGGCTGGCCGCCCCGCAACATCTGTTTCAGTTGGCGGCCATCTTGTGCCCACGCTGACGCAAGCGCCACAACGCGATCGCTTACTGCATATAGTTCACTCGCAATGCCCCCAAAAGAATCTATTGTGGAAACAACATCCGTTGCGTAAATTGTGTCCCCGTGACCCACTGACAGATTTGCCGACAGACGACACCAGCTTGCCTACTTTCCCTTGTCGCTATAAACGAGAGCGCCACCTGTTAATAGATGTCTTTTTCGCCCGCGGGCTACGTTGAAGACAATAACGATGACACACGTGAAAGCTATTGTAACTATAATATGTAGCGTTCGGTAGTACGTGCCTGGCACCGCCAGGAAAGTGCAACGTGCAACGTCCGGAGTTGGGCAAATGCAGTTTTAACTCATACACGAAATATATCTGAGCACATAATCCATAATTAATAACATGTCGTGGTTGGAAACGGAGTATGCATGCACGCACGCATGCGCCCAATCACTCGGGGGCACTCAAGCACGCACGCACACGTACACGTACGCACACATGTGCACACGCACGCACGCACGCACGCACGCACACACCCACACACACACACACACACACAGCGTGCTTAAGATGCACGCAACACGCACACACACACCATAGTTGTGATGTTATAGTAGTATTTTATATTATAGTCAGTTCCTAACTATCGGATAACCTCTGGTACTGAGCAGGTAAGTGGCCGGCTGCGAGTTGCCTTCTCCTCTGCGCAGTTTCCAGCGTGCGCCGCATCTCGTCCGTCAGTGAGCATTCCTGGATGACGACCGAACTTCTGAGCGTCTCTCCTTGGCTTCCTCCGGCTCCTTTCAGGCTCTCTGGCTCCTGCTGACGGAACGACGTGCTGCTGCGAGGATGCTGCTTCCACGTAGCGGGCGCGTGCGGGAGCGGTAATACCTGTTACGCGAACTCAGCGAAGTAGTGTGCCGTCGTCTCCCGCCACGCGGGCGCTGGTACGTCGTTGTATAAGCGCTTGCGTTGTAAAAGGCTCTGCGTCTGCTCCCGCGCATTCTTTGTTTTCGTAGCTTCTCGTCTGCAGGGCCGGACCTGCTCGTCTCGCGCTGACGTCACCTTTGATGGAAGTCGCTGCTGATCATCAATCTCCATGCGACGCCGCTGCGCCGGGCGATGGCGCCGCTGCCCCCCCGTGCGAGCAGCTGCAACTCCCGTGGGACTGCCCGCATGCTTAAGCGCAATATGCCCTCGCCGGCGTCGGCTCATGCTAGCCGGCGGACGAACGCCGGTAATCGTCAGCGTCGCTCGCTCGTCATCTCTGCCGTCCGGCGTGCGCATTGCTCGGTTAGGCGACGCTCGCGAGGCCGTGGCGCGTGGGGCGGGCGGCCGGGGTGGTAGCCCGAGTATGCACGCGAGGACCACGCAACGAGGGTGACCGATCGAGCGCTGGAGGGGCGGCCATGATCGCGAAGCGTGGAATGAATCACGGGAGCGAGTTTTTAATGGTCTGCGATGAAATTAATTTAAGAAAAAGTTTAATCTTTTATTAAGAAAATAATTTGAATTAAATTTGGAGAGTTTGAATGGTTGGAGATAAATAGACGTGTAATACAGTTACTTCAGCCATTGGCGGTAATTTTAGTTTGATGATAGATTATCACGGAATTCGTACTATCTATCTATCTTACTATCTTATCCTATCTATTTATCTATCTTATGTCTCTACATCTAATCTATCTATCGTATCTATCTATCCTACTATCTTAATCTATTTGTGATCTATAAACTATGCTATCTATCTATCTATCTATCTAATCTTAATATACTATATATATTACGAAAAGAGAGCGAGAGAAGAGCGAGAGAGAAGAGAGAGGAGGAGAGAGAGGAGAGAAGAGAGAGAGAGGAAAGAGAAGAGAGAGACCTCCGCGAGCGGACGAGAGAGAGACGAGGGAGAGAGATTAGAGAGAGAGAAAGAGACGAGAGAGAGCGAAGAGAGAGGAGATGAGAGAGAGAAGAGAGAGAGAGAGAGAGAGATAGAACGAGAGGAAGGAGGGA
>NW_014577861.1:22864-31191 GCF_000485595.1 Priapulus caudatus
ACACACGCACACACACACATCATATACACACACACACGCGCCGCGCGCGCCGCACGCACGACGCATCTGCTCTCCCACACACACCACGATACACTAACGCGCAGCCACGCACCGCGACCCGGCACGCGCACACCAGCACAGGACACAGTATGTCTACTCCTACGCACCGCACGGCACGGACTACGCACACACACATACACACGCACAGACACAGAGCACACGCCAACACGCGCACGCGCACGCCCACACGCCACACGGCACAACGCACCACGCACACGCACACCGCACCACGCACACGCACACTCGCACACACGCACACACGCATGCACGCCACGCATGCTCTCGCGCATCGCACTCGGCACACACAACACGACTTCGCGCGCGCCACACGGCACATACACACACAGACACAGGACCACGCGACGCACACACACACGACACGCACACGCAACTCACGCACACGCACACGCCACGCACACGCCACACACACACACACACACAACACACACACCGCGCTGCGGCGCGCACACGACACAATACTGACACACACACACAACCGACGTAGACACACTCACCGTACACACACACGCACACACATCACAGACACACGCACGCACGGCACGCACGCACGCAGGCACGCACGCACGCGCCACACAACATACACACACTCAGACACACACAACGCACAGGCACAGCTCCACACGCCACACGTACACGCGCACGCACAGACCACACGCACCACACACACAACACTACTGCGGCGCGCGCACACTACACATACATCACACGAGAACACGACACACGCACGCACACGCACGCATGCACGCACGCACGCACACACACACACACACACACACACACACAACACACACACACACACAGGCACCACACAACACACACACACACACCACCACACAGCACACACTCACACAGACACACCACCACACCCACACACACCACAACACGAGACACACCACACACAGCACACACGCCGCACGCCGCACGCTCACACACTACACACACGCACGCACACACACATTGTTGATTAAGCAAGAAAGCTAAAAATTAATCCAACCCATAAGATGTTAATTAATATCTTCAATTGATAGCTAATACGCATCTCATTGACATTATAGAGGTTATCAATAGGGATCCATATTAGACAATCACGATATTGATATAACGAGAAAACCGACATTAACCTCTGCCTAGAAACATCTCACTCGAATTCCTCCAGTATAGCACTCTTTAGTACAAAAATCTATATAAAACTCGTTAATATGGATGCTATTAACTATAACTTATTTATGCCGAAAACTAAATAAACTTGTATATGTTGCGTTTAGGACATGTTTAATTAAACTAATATAATGAAAATCTTGAATGCTTACGGCAGACTCGCGTGAACCGGCACTAAAACGGAGTGCATGTATGTAATTTCAGTTCCAGCTTGCAAAGCATTGCCAGTCCGGTAGAAATGACCGTGTCCATCCATGTCTCTAATTATGCGTGGCACTGAGCAAATATGTTGTCAGCTTTCCTTTGGCCCAATTCTTTGTCTCCTCGGACCAAGTAAGTGTTGGGGACCTAGTTCAGCAGTAATTTCGTGAACTGCCGATGCGCGCCGGACCTAGAAGTATTCATCTTATATGGAGTTGTGTGGGTTTATCAATATCATGGTGAATTTATATAAGAGGGGTGTTGTAGAAAGCGTGTTTCTTTTTCACAACGCCTCCGATTTTATAATGGTATATACTTCGTGTAAGCAGCCCGCCGAGGCGTGGCTGCTGTGCTTACTTCAGCCGAGGTTTCTCAAAAACACTGCGCGACTACTGGCACCATGATAATGCACCGCACATACCTGCTGTGTGTGTGTGTGTGTGTGTGTGTGTGTGTGGTGTTGCGTGTGGTGCGGGTGTGCTCGGGTTGTCGTGTCGGCGGCGGTTGTGTGTGGGGTGCATGTGGACGAATAGAAGAGCACTAGCATAATAGGAAGAAAGAAAAAAGATTTGCACAGAAGATGTGGAAGGAGAGCGAGAGACTATGTGAGTGTCAGGGTTCTCTATATTGCTATCAGCTAAAAAAATGACAACACGATATATATATATATATATAATGCTACCTCTAATAAAAAGGTGCCTCTGTGAATGCTGACAAACGCTGTGTCCCTTCTCACCGTATGTTTGCAGATCTCGTAGATGTGAACTCCTAATTACGTCTTCAGCCTCCAGCGAATACGTGAAGTCGATCTAACACGATTGGCGTCCAACTCTGTTACTTTTTTCTTCGTCGTCTTTTCTTCTTTTTCTTCTTCTTCTTCTTCTTCTTCTTTTTCTTCTTCTTCTTCTTCTTCTTCTTCTTCTTCTTCTTCTTCTTCTCCTTCTTCTCCTTCTTCTTCTTCTTCTTCTTCTTCTTCTTCTTCTTCTTCTTGTTCTTCTTTTCCTTCTTATTCCTTCGCTTCTTCTTCCTTTGCTTCTTCCTTTCCTGAAGCGCTTCCTCTCTGCTGCTCACTCTGCAACGGTCGACTGCTGGTCCTCTTCTGGCACTGACGCTACTGGCGAGCCGCTAATCACCCAGAAGCGAGGATAATTGTGCGAAAGAGCGAGGGAGGAACGCGGGTACACACACACACGCATACATAAACACACAGCCTGTGAGAGGGGGTGTATGTAGGTGACGACGAAATGCGCCGACAACTCGGCGAGCCTTCTGCTTTGAAAGGGCTTCGCGCCACGCCAACTCCCTCTTGCACGTCGCCACGCGTCGTCACCTCGGCCAACGGTGAGCTTAAATGCTGATGCTCAGTCTCCCCTTAGGCTAAACGCCGGCTCGACAGCACGCTAGCAGCTCGTCACGCAGCCTCTTCCGTCCTAACCGTGGCTATAAAGTTAAGTGCAGTCCTAATAAATTAGCGGTGCCGAGACGGCGGGTGTTAATTGCGTGTATCCACTACGAGACGTCGAGTCATCATCAGCAGGAGATGATGACGTGAATGCGTTTCGCGCGCGCGCGCGCGCGTGTGTGTGTTAAAAATGCGAACGGTTTTTTTTTATTTCTCGCCGAACTTAACGAGCGCTGAAGGTACACGTCGTGAAACATGCGAAAACTTGCGCGCGGGGCGCTGATGGTTAAGAGTCAATGAGAGTTAATGAGTTAAATTAGGAGAGACGTCAGCGGGATGGATCGTCGCGATCCGTCGGTGGGTGGATGCGTGTCACGTGTGATGCCAATGTTTATGCTGGCTATCACCGTTTCCTCCCACTCGCCAACATTCAGTTAGAACTTTGAGTTGAATCATCGGTAGACGCGAACCTAAATGAGAAACCGAGAATTGCGATACTTGTTTGTATATCAGGGGGACATAATACCAGGAGTGAATAATAATAGAATAATATATATATATATAATAATATAATATAATAATCTATTATTATTTACTCTTGATAATATTATACAAGTACATCACCGATTTTCCGTCAGCCTCGGTTCCAAAGCCTTGTCAGAGTACAAGCATTTTGTCGGACCAACAGAGGACCACGTAAGAATAATTCAACAATTTATACCTCCAAACATTTGCCAACATTCTGTTAGCGATAGAGACGTTGCATTGAGTCATCGGTACACGCAATGGGAACTGCAATAGTCGTGTGTATATCAAGAACACATAATACTGTTATTATTTTATAATGAGTTTTACAAGATGTATGAAGATAGTATTGTGAACTCTTGAAGATATGAGAATGCAGTGAGAAACACACACACACACACACACACACACACACACTACACACACACACACCACACACACACACACACACACACACACACACACATGTCTATGGAGATTCAGCTCCTGCCTAAAATAAAATCTACGTACACGGTTTCGGTTTAAAAACTTGAACTTTACTTTTAACTTTAAAAAAAACAACCAAAAGTCTACACAGCAAGACGAACCGCATCATGTACTTAAGCGGTTCAGCAGTTTACCTGGCTGTGTTTCTTACCTTCTGCAGCTACCATTCTACTACCTGAGCCACGTCATTACGACACCGGCGATCGAGATATACATGATATTAACGAGAGAGTAATTGAAAAGTATAATCTAACAGAGAGAAGCATGGACTTGGCCCGGTCATGTCGCTCCGGATGATAAGAACGGTGTCTATAGCGGAAAACGGCACTTAGTGATGCGACGCCGAGACGGGCGAGGAGAAGAAGGGGAAGACGCCAAGGAGACCTGGGAGAAGCGACCATCGGAGAAGGAGATTTTGCGGGATGTTGTACGTCATCGAGAACACGCCGAAGGCGTAGCAAGGCGGACCGACGACGTTGGAGATCTGCCTTGTCACTGTCTTATGTGCATTTCTAGGTACCTTCGAGGAAACAACACAAGATGTCTAATATAGATATAGAATATTTCATTCATATATTACTGTATAATATATTAATCACAAAACTTATACAATCAATAATATAAATACTATAATATCTTGATTATGTTATACTATCAGAGAGCGTATTAAGTACGTTAATACCATACTTAATTACGCTCTTGATATTGTATGATTTACGTATTACGTGGACTCTACCGGTAGTTTAATTATAGAGGGCCACCATCTTGGAGCGAAATTTAATTAATGTCGCATGGCTGCGCGCCCTCGCAACATCTTGTTTCAGTTGGCGGCCATCTCTGTGCCCACGCTGACGCTAAGCGCCACAACGCGCATGGCGCGTTACCTGCATTATAGTTCAACTTCGCCAATGCCCCCAAAATAGAATCTATCTGTGGGAACGTATCAACATCCGTTGCGTTCAATTGTGTCCCCGTGACCTAGGCTGACAGAGTGTGCCGACAGACGACCCACCAGCTTGCCTACTTTCCCTTGTCGCTATAACAGAGAGCGCCACCTGTTAATGATGCTGCTTTTTCGCCCGCGGGCTTACGTGAAGAGTCTCGAACTAACGATGACACACGGCTCGAAAGCTATTTGGTAACGTATATATATGTAGTGCGTTTCGCGCGTAGGTACGTGGCCGTTTGGCGCACCGGCGGCAGGAGAAGTGCCACGTGCAACCGTCCTGAGTGCGGCAAATGCAGTCTTCTAACCTCGATTACACGGAAATATTAATCTGAGCGATCATAATCCATAATTAATAACATGTCGTGGTTGGATAACGGAGTGATGCATGCACGCACGCTCATGCGCCCAATCACTCTGGGGGCGCACTCAAGCACGCACGACCACCGTTCACGTACGCACACATGTGGCACAACGCAACCGCACGCCGCCACGCACGCACACAACCCAGTCACACACACGCACACACACACACACGCACACACACACATCATATACACACACACACGCGCCGCGCGCGCCGCACGCACGACGCATCTGCTCTCCCACACACACCACGATACACTAACGCGCAGCCACGCACCGCGACCCGGCACGCGCACACCAGCACAGGACACAGTATGTCTACTCCTACGCACCGCACGGCACGGACTACGCACACACACATACACACGCACAGACACAGAGCACACGCCAACACGCGCACGCGCACGCCCACACGCCACACGGCACAACGCACCACGCACACGCACACCGCACCACGCACACGCACACTCGCACACACGCACACACGCATGCACGCCACGCATGCTCTCGCGCATCGCACTCGGCACACACAACACGACTTCGCGCGCGCCACACGGCACATACACACACAGACACAGGACCACGCGACGCACACACACACGACACGCACACGCAACTCACGCACACGCACACGCCACGCACACGCCACACACACACACACACACAACACACACACCGCGCTGCGGCGCGCACACGACACAATACTGACACACACACACAACCGACGTAGACACACTCACCGTACACACACACGCACACACATCACAGACACACGCACGCACGGCACGCACGCACGCAGGCACGCACGCACGCGCCACACAACATACACACACTCAGACACACACAACGCACAGGCACAGCTCCACACGCCACACGTACACGCGCACGCACAGACCACACGCACCACACACACAACACTACTGCGGCGCGCGCACACTACACATACATCACACGAGAACACGACACACGCACGCACACGCACGCATGCACGCACGCACGCACACACACACACACACACACACACACACAACACACACACACACACGCACCACACACACACACACACACACACACACACACACACCACACCACATCACACAGACACACACCACACCCACACACACCACAACACGAGACACACCACACACAGCACACACGCCGCACGCCGCACGCTCACACACTACACACACGCACGCACACACACATGTGATAAGCAAGAAAGCTAAAAATTACTAACCATAGCATTTAATTAATATTCTTCAAATTGATAGTAATACATCATTGACATATAGATATAATAGACATATAGACAATCACGATATTGATATAACGAGAAAACCGACATTAACTCTGCTAGAAACATCTCACTGAATCCTCCAGTATAGATCGTTATACAAAAATCTATATAAAACATCGTTAACATATGGATGCTATTAACTATAACTTATTTATGCCGAAAACTAAAACTTGTATATGTTGGTTTAGACATGTTATAATTAAAACAACTAATATAATGAAACTGAATGTTACGGCAGATGGCGAACGGCATAAAACGAGTGATGTATGTAAATTTCAGTTCCAGTGCAAGCATTGCAGTCCGGTAGAATGACCGTGATCCATGTTGTAGATTATGCGTGGCCACTGGAGCAAATATGTGTCACTTTCACTTTAGAAATTCTTTGTCTCCCCGACCAAGTAAGTGTGGACCTATTCAGCAGTAATTCTGCTGCGCATGCGCGTGACCTAGAAGTTTCCATCTTATATGAGTGTGTGGGTTTATAATATCATGGTGATTTATATAGGAGGGGTGTTGTAGAAAGGTGTTTCTTTTTCACAACGCCTCCGATTTTATAAGGTATATACTTCGTGTAAGCAGCCCGAGGCGATGTGCTACTTACAGACGAGTGTCAAAAACACTGGCGACACTGACCATTGATAATGCACCCACTACCTGTGTGTGTGTGTGTGTGTGTGTGTGTGTGTGTGTGTGTGTGTGTGTGTGTGTGTGTGTGTGTGTGCCGTTGGTGTCAGCATATGCGTGTTGGTGTAGCGGCCTATATGTGTGTGCTTAATTAATAATTTGGTTTTAACTAATTAGTGTGCATTCAAAATAATGAAGTGTGCATATGCATGGCATGCGGCGCACTAACTCAAATCATCACTGCAATTAATTGCCTTTTCTGCGACCCATCGATTGCGATTCGTTTTTAATTTAAATAAAATTATAACCCCGTAAATAAAAAGTGAATAACCGTGAATAATAGCCAGAGCCCCGGTGCTCGTCTCATCTGTGATAGTAACTATTAATTATGTCAATAATTAATCATTTTGATGTCGTTTCCTATATTAACATATTATCCGGTGGTGGGGGTGGGGGAGGGGGTTCTCCTGAGGGATTAGTAATGCGTCGTATACCACTGCCCTTATATATTAAATCCGCTAACCCGTCAGCATGTTAAATTAATGTTAACATGTTAAATTAAACTCATCGCTTGTCTTCTTAAACATTTGATGTCCTACGTTGGGTCGATAGCTACGAATTATCTACCCATTATCTTTGCCAGTTTTGCCATCGCAGCTTCTACCTCAAAGGGCGAATGCACGAAATAACTGACATAAACACGGGACACTTCACACGGGGATTTTTATAGCATCTCTTATAAGAGCATAAAGCTGTCAATGACGCATCATGCGAGGCCCATCGTCATGCATGTCCTGTGGGAATGATGGTTCAGCAGCTGCACGAGAGAATGTGGCGTATACGAGCAAGATGAAGGCTATGGTTTACACGTCACGCCAATGCGGTACGTGTATACATCCGAACACCAGCAATCGCCCACGCACGCACACACAACCAAACACACACGCAAACAGGTATATATATATATATATATATTATTATATATATATCATATCAGGAGTAGATAATAGGGGAATCTATTTCCCTATTATCTACTCCTGATCATATGAAACCTAACAAATTGATAATCGTAGAAGTAACTTAGCAAATAAATATACAAATATATAAATGCAAGAAGGAAACGGAAATGGCTCTCTATTTACAGATTTTACATGTGAAATTGCATCATCACCGTCATATATATGTATAGAGAGGAAGAGAGAGAGAGAGAGAGAGAGAGAGAGAGAGAGAGAGAGAGAGCG
>NW_014577861.1:31947-39241 GCF_000485595.1 Priapulus caudatus
ACTCATTTTCTCCCCCTCTCTCTCTCACTCACCCTCGCTCCCCCCCTCTCTCTCTTTCTCTCCCCCTTTCTCTCTTTCACTCATTTTCTCCCCCTCTCTCTCTCACTCACCCTCGCTCCCCCCCTCTCTCTCTTTCTCTCCCCCTTTCTCTCTTTCACTCATTTTCTCCCCCTCTCTCTCTCACTCACCCTCGCTCCCCCCCTCTCTCTCTTTCTCTCCCCCTTTCTCTCTTTCACTCATTTTCTCCCCCTCTCTCTCTCACTCATTCTCTCCCTCTCTCTCTCTCTCTCTCTCTCCCCCTCTCTTTCTCCCGCTCACTCTCTCCCCGCTCTCTTTCTCTCGCACGCCAAAATTCGAAACTCGCGCTCGCACGGGTCACATGGTCCGCAACGCTTCGCGGTTGACTTGTCGCCTTACCGGGTCAGTACGTGAATTGGGGCCTATATAATATATAGGCGACGCGCGCGTCACACAGATAACGCGACAGCGTAAACGCATCACCAACCCGGACCGTACTACCGCTCGTTTAATAGCAGAAAAGTGTAAGTAACGTGTGTAGGAAAGTCGTCTGTGCGTCTGTCGGTGTCTACGTAGTGTGTCGATTAGCATCGTTGAGTGACAACTGTTAGTTTCTTAATCGTGTCTGTGCTTGGACCTCTCAGCAACGTTCTTGTGTTGGACTGCAGGTGACGCAAGGGGGCCAGAGGGCAGGCGTTGCCACCTACTCACGTATGCACGCAACTTAATCATTATTTGCAGAAACACATGACGTGTTAACTTAACACGTTAACGTATTATGTTTAACATGTTAATTATGATAATTATTTAACGTGTTAATTATGCTAACATGTTAACGAAGAACGTGTTATGTGCGGAATGGCGATGCATGGTTATATATGTGACTCATTGACACATATATATGCGATACTAACCTTAGATCGTCGCAGTCGGGCGAGCGTAGCGGGCTAACCTATAGCAATTATAATCGTAAATTCGCGTTACCTATATCTAATATAACCGCGCGCGTGTATTCTTTACTCAACCCTACACACCCCGCTTTATCACTTTCTTTGTATCGGCTCTTTGTGGATTTCTATAGCAAACCATTTCTCCGTCAGTTATCGACAAAATTTCGTCGGTATCACCTCGGTATTGTTGGGGTCGTTCTGTGCACAGGCACTTGGGACAGAGTCAGTAAAAACTGAAAATAATATGAACGCACATTCACAAATAGGCCCTACTACCGTACCTCTCAATTACAGTTCCACTGTTGTGTCACTGTATATCAACTTTTTTATTATTTATTTTGTGTATATAATATATATTATTATCATTATAATGGCGACACAGCACACTCGCAGCGGCGAGTGCGGGAGCGTTCGGCGTTAGTTTTCACGAAGGAAAGTTAATATACAATGACACAACAGTGGAACTGTAATTGAGAGGTATACGGTAGTATTTGTGAATGTGCGTTCATATTATTTTCAGTTTTTACTGACTCTGTCCCAAGTGCCTGTGGTTCTGTGCGGTATAACGCGAACATGTACAGCGTGAACCAAACTCTAGACCTCTCTGCCTGAGAGCTTTAGCTGCAGTCAGAGGGCGAGGGCATTCCTCGCACAGCCCAAGTCGGTCCTCCACCTTTTGTGATCGAGCGCCGTATCAAAGCAGACGAATCTCGGGGATTATAAATCCATTGCCAAGGGGACCTTCTTCCGCGTACGGTAACCTACATACGAGCGATCGCGACCGGCAGATCGCCCGTGTTTCTTTACAACGTTGTCACGCATCGCTTACCCTGAGCGTCGGAACTGTTATCGTCGCCTATTGCCATTCCCATGCTAGCGTTTTTGCCTCGTGGTAACGGCGGGTACAATGCAGCTCGGCATCTGCCCGGGGTAGTGCAAGGCCTGATTTGGCGGTTGAGAAGACAATGGGTTAATGATGAGTGATGGAAATCAGTCTGCTGCCCCCTCCTCCTCCTCATCCCCGTGCTTTGATTGACAGCCGAACACGAGCCCCCCCTCTTCCTTTATTTTTGCCTCTATTTGCGGGCCCTCTCTAGTCGTGCTGGCTTGCGTATAACTATATTGTCGTTGGCGAATTCCAGACCGCGTCGAAGTCTTGGATTGCCGCAGTGCAAGTTCTACCCCCATATTTTCTTGTGTGTGTGTGTGTGTGTGTGTGTGTGTGTGTGTGTGTGTGTGTGTGTGAGTGTTTTGTGTGTGTGGTGTGTGTGGCGCATTGTGACCCGTTGATGAAATCGAATACCCTCCGTTAACGTGTCCTTCAATTGTCTTACTCAACAAATGGATGCAATTTGGTTAGAAAGAAGAAAAAAAGAAAGAAAAAGAGAGAAAGAGAGAGAAAGAAAGCGAAGAGAGAGAGAGAGAGAGACGAAGAGAGAAGTGCGCCGAGGAGAAGAGATGACGAGCGCGTCAGAGTAAAGAAAGATGTCAGAGCAGTGGTAGTGATAGACACGTATCTTGCTCAGCGCGCGCATGACCCACATCAAGCCGCAAATTTAGATGAATTATACGCGTATGCATATAAGATGCGTCTCGTGCGCCATCAACGCTTGTTCCACATTCGTTGATTTATTGCCAACGTCCTTAACTTCGTCCCACGCCGGTTAAGTATGCATATAGCATGACTAATAGTTTATATAGTTTATACAGCATGTGTGTGCGGTCACTGTTGTTGTTGTTGTTGTTGTTGTTGTTGTTGTTGTTGTTGTTGTTGTTGTTGTTGTTGTTGTTGTTGTTGTTGTTGTTGTTGTTGTTGTTGTTAGCGGTTGCAAACAAAAGGGGGTCAGACAACGTGTGATGTAATCATACAATAGATCTGTGTAATTTTAGATACACATGGTTAATTATACGTGCCAACAGGTTATTTTATCAAAGGTATAGGCCCGTGTAATTGCTTCCTGAACTCGCTGGCTGTAGAGGATATAAAATTCTTATAACAAATTCGATGTTTGTTTGAGACTACGAACTCCACCATAGGTAAATGGTGTTCCTTTTCAATTCTCGTTTAATTTAATTTAATTTGTTTAATTTTATGTTAGAACCTCATATATCCCTCAAAATAGTGCTCTCTGTTATGTCTCAATAAACCTGTTTTGTAAGAGGCTACATTAATATTGATAATATTATATATTATATTAACATTTATATGAAAAAGAACTGTGTAGGGCCTATATATCGAATAGGACTAAAGCTCGCGTTCTGGTGCTAAATACGCCCATAAACACGAACGTAACTCGAATGGAAAATTAACCCAGTTCGTCTGTGATATAACCATGTGGGCGATAAATAACCCAGAATACGTGCGTGAAATTTCCGCCGACCAGATTTGGTATATGTATGTCGAATGGGAATGCTCGAGGTAGGTCTACATCGCTCGGTCGAAACACAAGGAGTTAGGCTACTGTGTATAGAACATTTTAACACCCGAGAAAAAAGGTCACATGCCAATATATATATATAGCAACATTGCGTCGGACAAATCATGATGGTGTATCTATGTGTCATTTGTTAATTAACATTTGGATTTCAGGGTGTGCGATTATTGGTCACTTGTAAGAGTATTCGGAGTTGCCCGGGAAAATCCGGGAAAACGGAGGTTTGCTTACTTGCTAAGTTGGTTTCTCGGTAGGTTGCACGGTCTCTTTCTCTCGTTCTCTCGTTCTCCCTCTCTCTCTCCCCCTCTCTCTTTGTTTGTTTGTTTGTTTGTTTGTTTGTTTGTTTGGTTGTGTGTGTTTGTGTGTGTTTGTGTGTGTGTGTGTGTGTGTGTCTTCCTCTCTCTCTCTCTCTCTCTCTCTCTCCTCACTTTTTCTCGCTCCCTATTTCTTACACGCCCACTTTCTCTCTCTCCCTCACCCCCCTCTCTCCCTGTGCGTGTGTTTGTCACTCGCCTTGTGTAGGTATTGGTTTGCTGAGCACATCGTATGTTCCGCATGCTTCAGTTAGGCAATGTGAATTACGTGTGCATACATGTATAGCTACGGGTGTCCTTGTGCCTATGGAAGCGTACGAGATAATACACATTTTACTCAGTATTATAAATAGTACACATGCTAGTCTCTAGCTTGTGGAATGTTTAAATGTAATGTAAGTGTCCACTTACTTATTTTTGAAAATAAGGAACTAGGAACTAGGAACAAGGAAATAACTTCACGCGCATATAATAACAGCCCTGTGATGAATCAGCAGGAATTCAATAATAATTATTACGCTCAGACCGGTGGCGGCAGCCGGCGGTGTTGGGGTTTCAACGTACCACGATGTGGGAGATTATGTTATTCATGTTTAATATGAGATTCGGCGTGTCTACGGTATGGGAAGACCTAAAATGTTTAACGGACATTTGTTGGAATGCTCTGAATGACGAAATAGGAAAGATTTCATGCTTCTGCTCACGTGCGTTTGAGCGCGAAACGGCCGAGGAAAGATGAACAGAGAAACAATATTTAGACTAGCGCAGAGCTCCTTGTGCTGCACTGACTAGCGCAGGCGCGAGAGCGCTAAGTTAAGGGCACAGAGGCAGTCTAGAGTTTATTTCACCTTTATAGATATACAGTTTTACTACACGTTATATGAAACTATTCTACTACTTACATAAGAACTGACAATGTTGATGTGTTGTGATGATGTGTATGATGATGTTTGTGATGATGTTTCAGGTCGCAATGAAGAGTATGCATGTCTTCCGGTCAGTTCTGTGTCTGACGTTGGTACGTATGAAAGCACGTAAAACGAACAGCACGAAAATATCGATAAAAGAACCCAAATTTCAACCCGTTGTTCGTGTTCGATCTATCCAAATTTTTGGTGAAATTTTCGATCGAACCTTTAGCTCGCATCACGACTTCTTTTCATCGCTATAATGATGAAACCCGAATCATATATAGTATATTATGAATATGATCGAATATTATTATTATTATTATCGATATGTATTAATAGCATGTACGCTGGGTAGATGGCGCTGACACCGTATCTTGATTTGCAGTTCAGTCAGGTATTTGGGTCATATTATGGCTCCGTGCCCGGCTACGGACTAGGTGGTTACGACTACGCGCACGTCTACCAACCAAGAGGATACGTCAAATCATTCAACACCGGTATGCCTGTATTATAATTATGTATTAATTCGTGGATTTAATATAAGCTAGAAGAGCTTAAATTATAGCATCAATATGTAGAATGTAGAATAATAGAATATATATGGTATAGGAGGCACGAGCGTGGAAAACAATAAAGTGTGAGATTTAATCAAAAAAGATTTCCACTTTCAAGGATTGATTCCTTCTTCCTTATTTCCTTTTTAGCTTCTTTCTCTTTTCAGATTTACGTCGAAATCGTTTCCCGATCAACAACAGGCCAATTTCAGACCAATTTCCTCCCCAAATCTAAAAAATATATGCGTTATTATCCGTGTAATTCGATTCGTGACAAAAAACAAGTCAATATCCCCCCCACCCCCCAATCTCACAAATTCACCTCTCAAAGTCTTACAATTACTATCCGTCTATTATTTTTTCCAGGATTTATCGAAGAGTTCGGCAACGATAACCGATATTACAATCGCGACCGCGGCCACGAAGCCAAAGCTTACGCCGTCAATCAAAACACCGGATACGGAGCCGGAAGTGGAAAGGATTACACCAAGAAAGGCCACGCCCATCGCGATCTCGCGTACAACCAGAATGCAGGCAACTATGCTCTAACCGACAAGACGTACGGACAGAAGGGACGGGGCACGGGTGTCAACTATTCGGCGTTGGGCGGAGGTTACCAACCCGGGTATGCTGCTCGACCGGTGGCGTATGCAGCGCCGGCTGGTGGCTACGCACCGCAACACGCGGGCAACTACGCTGAACAGGCGTACGCACCGCAGGCAAGAGCGGGGTATGCCACCCAGGCGTACGCACCGCAGGCAAGAGCGGGGTATGCCACCCAGGCGTACGCACCGCAGGCAAGAGCGGGATATGCTTCCCAAGGATACGCACCGCAAGCAAGAGCGGGATATGCTACCCAAGCATACGCACCGCAAGCAAGAGCAGGGTACGCCCCACAGGCGTACGCACCACCGACTAGAGCAGGGTACGCCGCACAAGGATACGCACCTCAGGCCAGAACAGGTTACGCCAGCCAAGCGTACGCACCACAAGCAAGAGGCGGCTATGCTACCCAAGGATACGCGCCACAAACCTACGCGTAAGCGAGTCCACGACGGGCGCTACGTGTATGTTTAATGCTAAATACCAAATACCTGGATAGCCAAGCTGCGAATGTATAGCCAGGGACTGTTAATACGTGCTAGCGGGATGATAGGGCGTGTTCCTCGGAGATTGTAGGACATTTAGAGACTAGACTGAACAAGACTTGTTGTTATGTTATGTGGGGGGACCATTGTAATTTTTGTACACGTCACACATCACAACTGTCAACGTACAAGTGTAAATTGACCATAGCACGTTTCTATGAGAATATTTTTGTAAGACTAAATTGATATTTTTACGCAAAAGGGTAATTAGAAATAGCAGTAAACACATCCTCAAACCCTCAGGCGATAGGATCTTTATTAATTGTGGGTAATTTGAATTATTTTGCACTCCAAAATTGCTAGCTATACGAACTATCGCGCGCAAGGCACAACTGATTGTGTACAACGAAATTATACGGTCGAAATTGGAAGTTTATATTACGCAGCAATTTAACAATGTGGTCCAAAACAACATTTTCGTACTATACACGGTGTCATGGCCATTTTAAACGCGCTTAGTTGTATATAGTGCTGCCGAAATGATTGTTAGTGTATCGTGATTGTTATTTTCGCCTGCTCTGCTAGTTTTTGTAACACAGACGCGATCCTTATCTGCGAAAGTGTCGCTCGTATAGAATTTTAATGATGGCGACTATGTTATAAGAAGTGTTAGCTTCGTTATAAGAACGTTATAAGAACACTAAATAGTCATCACGTGTCTATTAGGATACAAAGCACGCAGCGAAAAGTTGTTAATAAGTAGTTTTAGTTTTAGTTTTCGTTTATAGTTATTTGTTGTTGATTTTCTATAGATAACGTCTCTTTATTATTTATTCGTAATTTATTCGATTATCAATCGATTATTCAATTCAATTCGATTATCTTCGATGATCGCCATTTATTCGATTATCATCGTCTCTTTCTCATATAACAAACTGCTAACAAAATGAGACGGGTGGATATATTAAATACTTTGTTGGTATATTGTAAATGTTTACGCCTTTTGTTAAAAATAAGACACTCA
>NW_014577861.1:40516-45957 GCF_000485595.1 Priapulus caudatus
AACAAACTGCTAACAAAATGAGACGGGTGGATATATTAAATACTTTGTTGGTATATTGTAAATGTTTACGCCTTTTGTTAAAAATAAGACACTCATATATATATATATATACATACATATACATACATATGACGCAAGTTAATACTAGTATTGTACGGCTAAGCAAAATTTGCACCAGGGCAAAAATCTTGTTGAAGTTTTTTTACTACGTGGTAGGAGTTTAATTCTGTCCCAATTACTGGGTCATTTCGCTCTTTTTTATTATCTACGGCTTCTATAAATACGGGAACTCTCATTATACGTCGTTGGTATTATACGCAGGTATTTAATTATTCAAACAAATAAGTGCATCTGGAATAGATTAGCAAAATGATAAATGTTGATGCTTATGCTTGGCTTTAGGAAATGGTAATGTTGGCTCGTCATAAAATGCGACGTTAAGTGATAGGTAAACAAGTTAGCAGTGTCGTAAACGTAAGACAAAGTGGTGTTTTGAAAACGTAGCATTTCGCTCTGAACAGAAGCATATAACTCTGACCTCCCTATTACCACCCAGAAATGCATTTAAAACTGAAAAGCTTGTAATAAATTTAGAAATTTTTGATATATTGAAAACAATTAAAACAAACTCATATGGATATTAAGCATGTAAATATAATACAATGAAGAGGCGCACGAATAAAAGTCGTCAGATATATAAATCGTTATATCACTATTACCCAACATTTCTGCCACTAGATGGCAGTAAGGGGCGTAAATGTAGCTGCATATCTGTTGGTGGAGTATTCTGTGTGAAATAAAGTATATTGCAATGAATGCGACGTACGTGATTTTTATACGTAACTTGTTTAAACATTTCTGTAAAGACTATACAATCATACAGATATTTTAATTAAAAACACAACAATGTCCTGTAAATTTTAACGCGTGCGAAATTCCCACAAGCACGCATCTTCTCATATTAAATTATACATATATGCGTACTAGCAAAATGTTCTCTTATAAGCCAACTACGCTTGCCCGTATCGCAAATGTCGTTGTGTTTTAAATATCGCATTCGAAGCTCACATAATAAAATATATAAACCGTAAAATATGTAACACGTCACTAGTGATAAACACTATTATATCAAAGCCATACATTTATGACTTTACAGTTGATAACACACGCGCTTAATGCTTGCCTAGAACACAGAGCCTGGCCGCCTCAGCCACACGCTCTCCTTCAGATATCGTCCTCCACTCGCTCCTGCCGCGTGTATAATAAAACCAATGTTCTGGAAACGCTTGCTAACGAACGCTGCACCCTACGCGTCACGTACTCCTCGATAAAGGGGGAATTTTTATAACAACGTCTTCTATATATACGAGTATAACCTACGAAAGACCTTGTAACGGGTACATTACTGCAGCCGTGGGTGCCCGGTAACAACCTGGAGATGTCGATTGAAGTAATGATGGCGCTCAGGGTTCGATGCTTGCTCAGCTATATAATATGGCTGCGGCGCACGCGACCACACAGTGCGTTGCTCATGACGCTGACATCCGCAGCCACGAGCCGTCGCTGCGCTATTCGCCCACGCGCGATTATGCCGTAATGTCTGATGGCTTCTCTCCTCCTCTTCCTCCTCCTCCTCCTCCTCCTCTTCCTCCTCCTCTTCCGACTACTACTACTACTACTACTACTACTACTACTACTACTACTTCTCTCTCTCTCTCTCTCTCTCTCTCTCTCTCTCTCTCTCTCTCCTCTTCATACTGCTACTGCTAGCTGCTACAGCTACTAATACTAATACTACTCTCTCTCTCTCTCTCTCTCTCTCTCTCTCTCTCTCTCTCTCCTCCTCTCTCTCTCTTACTCTCTCGTTCTCCCCCTCTCTCTCTCTTTCTTTCTCGCCCCCTCTCTCCCTTCCTCTCTCTCCCTCTCTCTTTCTTTCCTTCTCTCTCTCTCCCACCTCTATCTCTCTCTGTATCTCTCGCGCGCGCTTTTTTTTCTCCCCCTTCCTCTCTTCCACTCTCATAATTATTTGCTACTGAACACGCGTCGAGCATTTCGCGTGATTACGCGGGGTTGTTAGGCGCATCGAAAACACACAGCGTCGCTCTCACTCCTCTCTACGCGGCGAGTCAACCTAAACCGAGCAGCATCCTCGCAGCATCCTCGCAGCATCCTCCTCCCGAACGCACGTTCTCGCTCTCTCGCGTCGAGCGTGTCATTCGAGCGACGCAGCTGCGCTTGCTGCTACAACGTACAAATGTAAATATGAGATGCTCGCTGCGTGAGCAGCAGACATTTGTCTGATGGTCTCGCGAGACTCCAATTAACTCTTGGCAGGCTAATAGCTGATAATTAGTGCTTGTTATGGCAGTGTTGTTACCCAATGGGGATCGAGGCTAGCACTCTCTATCGCCAGAGCTGGAAAATCCGCGCAAGTGCATTGTTGTTCTGCGGTTTGTTGCCGCACTACAACCTTTCAGATTGACCCTCTACTGTAGTAATTCGCCGGGAAAAAATACCAAACGCTGTCTTCGCCGGTGAATCGTTTAAGCGAATCGTAATTCTAAACGCAAACGTAATATAAACTAGTGTGGTCTTTAACGCCGCAATATTTAAATACGCATTCGAAAATTACCCCGTCTATATGAAAATTAACGAGAGAAAGACCGCCCCACAACACGAGAGAAAACAATTAATCGTGTTTTAATTTCTATCGTCCGTCACAGTCAGTATTCGCGTGACCGTACCGTGACCGTATCCCCTAAACACACACACACACACACACACACACACACACACACACACACACACACACACACACACACACACACACACACACACACACACTGGCTCGACACACCGTAACGGTCCTCCTCATCGCATGTCAGTCGCCGATCCTCGCAGCCATCGTCATCAGTCGCTAGCCCAGCGTCTGGCTCGACGAGTCATTCTTGCCTCTACATGCTTCCTTGATCCACGTTCCAACCACCATCTACACACACACACACACACCGCTTCTCGCTCTCGAATCACCTAGCACACGAGTTTCTTGCTTCTCATCTCCCCCACAGTATGCTTCCGGCATCAGCTGCCGTGCTCGTGAATTGGTTTGATATATTAATTCCTCTTCTTTCTTCCAGGCTTCACTCTACACGCTCCCATCGACTATCTAGTATCACACATCCGCACTTGTTACCACGTAATCCTCTCGCGTTATGCATTATAGCACAGGACAGGCTAATAGATGATTTGCGTGGCTTTTCTGTCTATCTAATTGAGACCGCGCGCCCTAAGGCGCGCTAAATCAACTCGCACACCAGGATATCAGTCGCGAATGACAAACTCGTGCGAGTCAATGTCCGCCAACGACAGGATACCCCCCAGGTTCCTCGGACTGCGCGCAGCGCCGACCCCCACACTCCCGCCCGCTCCCCCCTCCCTCCCCCTCCTCACATGCCATGCAAACCGCGCGCTTGGATATGAGCGTTGAGATTCGAAATGATATAGAAAACACAAGAGGTCCACACACCTGTCTAGATTTACGTAAACTCGCGTAAAGCAAAGACGTTCAACATATCATACACAACTGTTGTCGTCACATCGCCGCAAAGAGACAAAGACACGCGCACATCGAGTCGCGATGCACGTGCTCGGCCGTGATGATTACAGAAGTAAACACGTGCGCCTCGCGTGCTGTTATGAGAGTACTATGACCCGGGAGACACAACATCGGGCCGGTCCCGCGCGAGCGAGCGCAGACTAAATATTATTGTCATATCGCGTGACAGAGGAAACACCGCGTAGAATTATTATTCTAACACAAAATAACATCGGTATATGTAGATGATAATAATATATATATATATATATAGTATATATATATAATAATATATACTATATATGTATATAATGTATAACCACACTATATATATTATATAATATATATATATATATATATAGTATAATCGTTGGTATTTTTATCACTTTTATTTTTGAATGCGTATCCTGAATATGTATAGATTTATTCCTATGATTCTTTTTAAAAATATCTTAGAAAATTTAGCCCTGTTATTTTGTTCATTTATAAACATTAAAGCAAAACCAGCAACAGATTTACGTTGCCATGTGATTGATTTTCGGCGTGGTTTGTTCTGTCATGAAATTCCATGACATGTAAGTCAAGCGGTAGTTCGTTCAGCGATTTCCATTGCGAAACGCGGACACTATCCATGTAATTGGATAAACCATTTTAATAAAGCTTCGATAATTTTTTAGATTATTGCAAAATTACAAGAACGATATTGCATCGCTCTAGCGAGTTTCTTGGAATCACTGCTCGGGTTTATCGGAACCAAAAAATTCACAAGCACTTAATGAGTTGTAAACTCGTTAGCTACATTAATATCTATCGCGCGCTCGGGGTTATCTAAAGTTTATGTATCTCACAGCGCAATGCACCGCAAAATCTCTTTTTGAAGTCGCGCTGTACATGGGGCAAATGGTGCGTTGCGTCATTTCACATGATTCGGTATAGGCCGCAATACGTGCCGCTTTAGCGTGTTAATAATCACGTGGATTTTAAACAACCGCGCTGGAAAATATATTTATATACAAGGGTCACGACCTGCGTGCCTGTGTAGGAATTCTGTTTTTGGGCTGTTAGTGTGTTTGATGATCGCCGGTAGCCATGGTGTATATGTTGTGCACGCAACTCTCTTGTCTCGTCGCAGTCGTTTGCGTACGAATATCGCTGTGTCATCGCTTCCCCGCTCGCGAAATTATTCCCTTCGTGACATTCCTGGTCTCCTTGATGTATAGCACCATGCTGCGTAATCTCATTTCCATCTTCAATCACGAAACGGTCCATCTACCGATAACCTGTATCCCATTATACCCATCAGAGGTCGAAATAATGCTGACACAATATTAAGTGGGGCCTTAATAGCCGCTGACGAGCCGCTAAAAGAGCACGTAACAAGTCGCGCAGAGTACTCTGGGCAAACTTATCCATTAGGGCAAATGCATAGCGTAGCGTCCGCCTGTCCTTGTCACGGCCAATAAATGAACGCGAATGTGTGCGGACGCCTCTCTCTTCTCTCTCTCCCTCTGCTGTCTCGTCGGAACCTATATCGAACGCGTCGGCATCGCATACGTTTTAACCTCCATCCCCGAATTTCAGTCCATGTTGCTACGTACACGTGCGAGAGCGTATAAACCGTTTCGGTCGAGGGATCTTTTTCGTCTTGCGCCAATGTGTCCGCTAGAGTAGACTGAGAAAGAAATGCCGGTGCTGTGGGATGAACCCACTACGCGCATGTCTCCGATTTGGCAAAATAGGTTAAACAATTCTAAAAAAAGGTTGACCAGTCCTAAAAGCGTCACGTTTCATTGGCATTGTATGATTATTTAAACAGTGCTAGATATTGTGTTGATATTATTAATTA